>NW_009614040.1:0-1223 GCF_000690535.1 Cariama cristata | reverse complement strand
TCTCCTGAAGTGGTTTCTATCCTGTCACCTTCAGGCTCGAGTGGAGAGAATGGAGCAATTCCAGAAGGAAAAAGAAGAGCTGGATAAAGGATGCAGGGAATGTAAACGGAAACTCGCTGAGTGCCAGAAGAAAATGAAGGAGCTGGAGGTGGCAGATCCAGAGAGCGGGAAGGGGGAGCTGGAGAAACTCCAGGCCGAAGCCCAACAGCTGAAGAACGAAGAGAAAAGCTGGGAAAACAAATTGGAGGAGCTGAAGAAGAAGGAGAAGAACATGCCCTGGAACGTGGACACTCTCAGCAAAGACGGCTTCAGCAAGGTGGGTTTGGGGGAGCCCCCGCTGTGTCCCCCCCCCGTTGCTGGGCTGACGGCTCATGTCCCTCTTCTCCTCAGAGCGTCTTCAACGTCAAACCGGAGGAGAAGGAGGAAACGGAGGAACAGAAAGAGAAGAAACACAAAACCTTCGTGGAGAGATACGAGAAGCAGATCAAACACTTCGGTGAGAGCCGGGCAGGGTTTGGGGGGCTGGCACTCCCTTCCCGGGGGCGGGGCGGGTGTCCCGGCGCCCTCCGCGCGCGGAGATTTTTTTTTGCTGCCGGGAGCGGCTGGGAAGTTGCTCGATCCGGTGAACAGTCGAACGATTTGACGTGTTTTTCACAAGATTTTTCGCCTGCTCGCCCAGCCGAGGCGAAGCTTGGTGCGCTGCCTTCGTTAATCGCAATTTGGGGGGTTTTAATTTAACTTCGGGATGAGTCATCTCTCCCCTTGCCGCCCCCCCTCCCCGCTTTTTTTTTTTTTTTTTTTATGCTGACGAGGTTTAGAGGCTGTTCTTTTTTTAACGAGTGGAAAAACCTTCTTCTGCTAACTGGGGCTGCCCTGCTTTGAAGGGATGCTGCGGCGCTGGGACGACAGCCAGAAATATCTCTCCGATAACCCTCACCTCGTTTGCGAGGAGACGGCTAATTACTTAGTCATCTGGTGCATCGATCTGGAGGTGGAAGAGGTGAGAAAGCGGGATGAAGCCCGTTCCTCCTGCCAGCTTTGTGCTGGGATCACGTTATTCGCCGTCTCGCTGGCCTTTCTACCGCAGGTTGATTTGCTTTTCCTGCCAGAAATCGTGGAATTGGGGAATTGTGGAATCAGGGAATTTTAGAGGCGCTGAGATTGGAAAAGACCTTTAAGATCATCGAGTCCCGTTGTTAACCTAAAACCGCCAACTCCACACT
>NW_009614039.1:0-67702 GCF_000690535.1 Cariama cristata | reverse complement strand
CCAGAGGGATGAGACCCCCTGTCATGCCAAAGATCCATCCTTCCAGCTTCTTGCTTTCCTTTTCAGGCTCTAGATTCAGATCTCAGAAGGGCAGAGTTTGACTTTCAGAGAGCTGTTTCTTCACTAGTGCTTCACGTGTAAGAAAGGAAGGTTGCTGTCCTCCTTATCTGGGACTGCTGTCAGCATCCTGCTGCAATGCTGTGTGTCGGCTGAGCACGCTGGCTCTGCTGGCTTTGCGTGCTCCTGGGGGAGAAGGGCTCTTGGGGCACCAGAAAGGAGGCATTGCAGTTTCCTCAGTGCAGTTCCAACACACTTCTGACATTACTTTGAAATTAAAAATATACAAAAAAAGTTTTCTTCGGTTTGCATGTACGTTAAATTATGAATGGCTTCTTCACTGTGGAGTAAATGCTGTGCCAAGTGTAATGGTTTTATGATGGTTTTGTGATGTGGATTGTGATTTAATAGGAAATTAGCTGACATTCCTAAATTCATGTCATATGGTACCATAGGCCATCTGATCAGCATTATACTGTGGTACCCTAGTTGGAAGCACAACCAAACCTAGATGGAGGTGGTGAGGTGAGGAAGAGTCAGTACTATCCTCAAGTTTCTCGCTCTTACTGACTTTAGGCTGCTAACTTATTTGGTCACTTTATTTATTTTACCCACAGTCTTATTTAAATTGGCACACTTACTATCCAAAGTACCACTTCAACTCCACTTTACACCTCGCAGTTAAGCTTCACACTAATTTCAGGACAGGATTTAGAAATGGAACTTCATAATTAAAGGCAGAGCTGATGACTGGGAGTCAGCTTGTAATACTGTCTGCGTAGTGTGCTTGCAGCGAGACACACTTATACTCCTGGTAAGATGTGATATGTCAGTTTAAATATGTATTTCCTTTTCTAGTTGGTGGAGGTTGAAACTTCTTTTGTACCAATTTTTAATGGCTATTTTGCTTAGGCAGAAAAACATACAGTAAGATCCAGGCAAAGAGAAGTCAACTTGGAAGTTTTTGGACTGTGTTAGGAATTAGGCTCAGTTTCCAGAAGTTATAACTTTATGAGCAAGTAGATATTGAACATTCCTAAAGTTTTATTTTGATCTATGTGAGAAGGACTTTCTGCTTTCCTTTTGGTAGAGGAGACATTATCAAGGCAACAAAATTGTTTCTACTAGGCATAGTCCTGAAAATGTCTAGGCTTCCAATGATTAGCTCAGACTTTTAAGTGCGGTTAACTTCATTTTGGTCTGGCCTCAGACCAAGGGCCTTATAGGTCTAAAGTACTGGTAAGCTGTTGTGCCAGGTTCTCTATCCTCCGCTCAAAGTACTGCACACATTTGTAACATGTATTTTCATAATGTAAAGGACAAAGGCTTCTTGTGATTAAAGTTTACTTTATCAGTGTAGATCACATTTTGATGTAAGCCCTTAAAAATTCTAATTGATTAATGAGTTTCAGATGGTGGTTCCCCTCCAGTGCCCCTCCCCTTGCTCCTAACATGTACAGTATGCTCCAAGTTAATCTGGGAAAGCTCCAGAAACCTTGGGCTAAATTGGTTGTGGTATGGTTTATAAGGATAATAAAATAACTAGAAAAATTGAATTTCCTTACAAAAATATGCTTGCTGCATTTGTGAGCTTATGTTTTATCTGCTTGTTTATGGTAGTGAGAAAACTAAGGTTACAGATATATGTGTTTAGGATGATGCAGACAAGAATGACCTGTTCTTTCTTACTGAAGGGAAAGCTCCACTTCAGGAGCTATTGCAGAGCTATGTGAGATAGTAGCAGAATCACTTTAAAAGTGATTGTGTTTGTTTTTACATATGTACAAGGGCAAAGTGAGAGTGATTACTGTTCTATAGAAAACTGGAAATTGCAGGTGGTAAAGATTGACAGAGTAACATCTACCAGTGAGTGACAGGTCTCTGTTTTTTTTTTTTCCTACTGCTTCTTTTAGTCCATTTTAAGGATTTCAAGTAGGGGAGCTTTCACGGTTTCACTTGGGGAAATTATTCCACTGTCTAGCAGATCTCACCATAGGGAACAGTTTCCTGACATTAAAAATATCAATTACAGAAGTTGTTACTTACCTCTGTGGCTCTCAAAGGAAGACATTCATATATCTTTTTTCCCCCTTTCTGCATATATGTGTGTGTACGTACATATGTATGTATATGGGTGAGGGGGTGGAAAAACAAGAGCGGCCTTTAGGCTGTGGACTAATCATATACTCTCCAAATCTGAAAAATATGCCAACGCTGAGACAGGAAAACGGAAATCAGTTTTCAAATGTGAATGTATTTATGCTTGGATGTGCCTTGTGTGTAAAACTGGCACTTGCTTATATGAAAGCGGTGATTGCGAGTATGGGTCCCAAATTGTGGGCAGCAGCTTCATTTCTGCTTGCACAAATGTGCGTTTTGTTGCTGCAACTTGATCTGTTTATGAACATCAAGTCTTTTATTTAAGCCTCTTTTGCACCCAACTTGCAGATACAGTCAGTGAATGCTTCACACAGTCCACTTAAGCTCCAGTGAAATTTTAAAAAGTTCTGTTCTTTTCCATCTGCTTGAGGTGATTAGAACTAGCAGGGAGATCCAGCAGAGACCCTTGCCAGATACTCATGAGCTCTGTTCTGGCTTTTGATCCTCTGTCTCCTCTCTTTCCAGGATGGCTGCTTTCCAATAGCATTACCTTCTCTCTAAGACAGCAGGAGATTGTCTGCAGTTATAGCCGATACCCCTCTGTCAAAGCCAACGTGCAGTCTAGTGCTCAAGTTCCAGTTCCTTCAGAGAAAAACTATTGCTGCTCTTGTCTAAGTTGCTGTCTGCTCTCTCTATGACTGACAGCAAAGCTATTGCATGGTTGTGTGCATCATGTTTTGTTTCTTCTATAACTGATAGCTAATGTGCTTCCTCAGTCATCTTATGAAGGACCTCATTTCACAGGCTTAAAGCCCACGTATTTAATTCTATGAAGATTTTATGAAATACAGGCTTTGAGCCTGGTGTCCAAGGCAGAGTTGTGCCATCTTCTGTTCCAGTTGTTCCAGCTTTGTAGAGCAGCTAGGCCACTGAATTGGCATAGGTGCAAATCTTCAGTCCTGGATAACTCTGGTTTGGCTGCCAACTGAACAGAGCCACTCAATTAGCTTGCACGCCAGGCGATAGTACCTGGGTGGGCCAAAACAGATGTTTCTTGCACCGTGTCACAGTCAAGCTGGTATGGTGCAAAGGGGACATCATGTAGGACCTTTGCATCAGAGGTGATTTGACTGATCTCTTTACAGAGTTCTGCGTTTGCTTTATGTTGTGTGTTTTTTTTTTTCCCCTCTGTAGACACTTGTAACATCTTTTTATTTTTTTTCCTAACTGAATACAACTACAAAGGAAAATGCCTGTTTCAATCAATACTTAATTTCTATGCTAATTCTTAAACCAAGTCATAAGAAGCAAGTGACTCAGCAAGACTTCTTCATCCCTGACCTGGAAGGATTGTGTCTAGGAGCAAGTTAAAATGAGTGGTCCAAGCTTCCTTTTGTTCGAGAACTAATGCAGATGTTGTAGTTAGGAACCAGGCTGAAGCGACAATGAAACTTGTTTAATATAGAGAGCACTGCATAGCCAGCAGCTACTCAGTATAAGCCATTAGATATATATGCTGGAACCAGATGAGTAATTTGAAGTAAAAACTTACTGTTTCGTATGTTTATCTCACAGGACGGAGCATGTGTATTTTATGTGTATCTATGCATACATGCACACTTTTATATGTAAAATTTTTACTGTATAGACTAAACCTTTTCCTCCTGATTATACTTGGTTGAAGAGTACTATTATCACAATTTTACAGGTAAGGAAGGTGGTTGGAATAGGAAATGGAATTGAATCCAGGGATCTGCAACTGTGAGTGCCTAATTGTGCAGCCAGTTTTACTTTCTGGTTTAAACAGTCTTTGCCTCCTCTGTGTTTTGAATACAGAGTGTATCATTCTTGAATCCATTTGTTCTACCAGTTAACCTCAACAAAAGCCAATGGAATTACAGAAGATTACTTGTTTGATTCTCTTTGCTTTCACCTGATGATCACTGACAACAATCAGCAGATAGTGTAAGTTACACTGCTGGCAAAATACAAGCAGTGAGCTACAATACACAGGAAACTAAATGCACTACTGTAAAGCAAAATAAAAACTTCACTGTTTGGTAGAAGCAAGCAAAGAGAAATATAACCTTTTAGTGTGTTGAATCTGTTATATGTCACTGGATGTACTGTAAACTATCCCACACTGAATTCTTCAGCTAGACAATAAGTCTAAGAATTTGAGATGTCGTCCTTTTATTGAGAAAGGTGGAAAAAAAAGGCTGTGCTGCATAAATATGACCTGTAACAAAACAGATTGAAAAGTAGTTAAAGACCTTTCCTTGTCTGTCTCCAGAATAGTAAGGGGAAGAAGTTGCTTTCTGAGGAACAAAGTATTTAGAGGTAAGTTTAAAATGCTTCTGTATATCAGATCAGCCTCAGCTGTTCACTGATATTTGACATGTTTGTGTTCGCTAGTTTTAAAGAGCTGTGTATACAATGGTTTGATATTGCTGTTAGAAAGTAGTGAGATTAGGAAAAACAATAGTTTTTGGCTACTTTGTTCATACCTTATGTCTGCCAAAAGAAAAGAATGAAATAGTTGTTGAAGCCAAAGAGCCTTGCCTCAGCTGTGGTGATGTATCCTTGAATGCTACTCTCTACCTCCATGGCAAGTTAGTCCATTCTCTGACCAAATTCCTCACTGCTAAATAGTCGATAAACTTTTCTCCAGCTCACCAGAAAATAAATGTTACGACATTTTAAGGAGATCAGTTGATGATATCTGAGTGAAGAATCAGGAGCCTGGCCTTGACTACAGGTAGAATCTTCAAAGGGGTCCTGAAGGACCGCAGGACCCAACTGCTGTCATCTTCACCTAACTAACTCAGTTCAACTTCTTCACAGATCCCAGCTGGTATGTGATGAAGTTTAATAGTTAATGTATTACAATTGATGAAGCAGATGAATGTTTTCATGAAGCTTACGTACTTCAGCACTGAAGTATTGTGGAGGCTTAACTTAGCAGTTCAGTAGCAGTCAGTGTTTGCATAGAGAATAATTAAGAGTTTGATAGCTTCTGATGCTTGCAGTTTGATAACTGACCCACAATATCACTTGTAGAATTTGTGACAAGAGCTACAGGTAACAAACGGTGCTCTGCTCCTTGAAGGCTGATTTTTGGTGGTTTTTGTTATTTTTTTTTTTTATTATTTTTAAAATCCAAGGTAGGAATTTTGTTGCTTTGATTCTAACAAAGTATTTTACTGAAGTGTAAGGAAGGTTTTCAGAGAAGTAGCAAGGAAGGGGAGAATTAATTTCTTTCAGAAATGAAATTAAAGAAAACTTACACAGAGGTAAGATTGAATTGTATGTGATTCATCTGTGATTCTTCAGGTTTCTTGGTGGAGTCTCTTCATCAGTATTAAATTTCTCATTCTACAGTCCTCACTGTGCATGCCTGCTTCACAAATTAAACCATACGTTATTGTTAATTCAGGGCTACTATTTCAAACAGACCTAGTCGCAGTATAGAGATGCCTGAATAATTTTCACCTTCTAGAAATTATTGTCACCTGTCTATCTGCCTTTCCTCATATTTCCTAGTTTCCTAATCTGAGAAGCTGTGTCCTATTAAAACTAATTTAAACTCAGAATACCCTGCTTGTCTCTGGATCTTTTATCTTCTTAATACCACAGTTACTATGAAACTGAAGCACCCATGCATCCTCCAAAATCAGAGCTCTTTGTTCTCTCACTTTTCTTTCTTTAGTGAGTCTCAAAAGTTCCTTGAGATCTTTACACAGCCTGATTGATGAGTTTTATAAAACAAGAGGTAGGTCAATGTGAAATACATTTAAAGACAGCCCTGTATTTTAGAGACAAACTGAAGTAACATCTCAAATCCCTGAATTCTCACCTCTGCATCTCCACAGAGATCAGCCTGAAGCATAAACAGACTGCAGTGCTTGTTTCACAGACTGATAGGAAAAGCCAAACTGCCTCCATGTACCTGCTCCAGAACCGTTCTCTTTTTTCTCTAGTCTTAAACAAATGCAGCTTTCAGACCTTGGAGTTACTTCAGCCCCACCAGTGGCAGTAGCCTGTATTGTATCTGGCTGGCTGTCAGCCGTGTTATAATGTTGGTTATTAACTAGCTCCGACTTTCATAGGGTGCTTCATATACGTGGTCCTGGAAGGGATAAGCTAGGTGGACCTTTTCTGAGGTGAAAGAAAAGGCTGTTGTCTCTGTAGTTTTCCTTTTAACACAGCCCAGCTCGGTGGGTGTGCCACGTGTTATACTCCTAGCTGGGCAAACCTTGCTTAGGGTCCCATGATGAATACTGCTGTGTGCATCCTTGAAATATAGAATTCCAGAATAATTTAGGTTGGAAGGGACCTCCAGGGGTCGTCTAGTCTAACCTCCTCCTCAAAGCATGTATGAACTGTGAAATTATTTCCAGGGAAGAAGTGCAGTGTCTAACCGGTTCCTTTAGTACAACGGTGCTTCTTTTTTCAGGTGTATTTTTCCAATCTGTATGTCAAAAGAAACAAATTGCAGGATTTAGGTTCCTAAATATTTAGACACATAGGTGTTAATAAAATGAAAAAATGATGCCAAAAATGATGTATTCTTACTTTGCTTTGTTTGTGTATTGTATATGAAGTGAACATTCAGGAATGAGAAATTTCTTAAATTATTTTTTACTGTTATCATTTCAGATGTGATTCAAGTGAATAAATTAGTTTCAGTTCTGGTTCTTACCGTATTAATGGAGTTTATAGACTCCAGAAATCAGTCAAAAAATTATTTTAAAGCTTTTTTTTTTTCTGGAGAGAAAGTATATGACAGAGGTATTTATACTTGATTTTTCCCATATAATCTTTGAAGACAAGGTGATGTCAATTATCTGTGTTGCTTCTGTCTCCATCCAAAATGAAGCAGTGATTTGAAGCACTAAATTGTCTGGTTCTGAGTGACTTAGAGCAGCTTTAAATATACTGTCATTGTAATTCCTTAGCTGTTACTATCATCTAATCCGAAGGAATCTATTTCGAGAGTGACGTTTCAGATTGACTTTTGCAGAGCTAACAGCCTAATTCTTCTCCCTCCACTCCCTTGCACCCCGCCCCAAATAAACAGGTATGATTTGGATTTAATCAACCAGGAAACTATAAATCCAAGCTGACGTTTTTACAAAGTCAGTTTTCAGAACAGAGCTGTACTTAAATTACATACGTTAATCTGCCTTAAACTCCTCTGCTTTCAAAGGAAGTTTTGATACATAAAGGTTGTTTTTTTGTTAAAAAAAAGGTAAAATCTACTGATAATTCAGAAATGTGTATTTATACAAGGGAATAATGCCTTTTTTATGTCTATTTTCCCCCCTCCCCAACTTAAAAAATTGTCAAAATTCAGTAAGAAGTATATTCATGGTGAAAGCTGTGTCTATCTCAAGGGCAAGCCAAACTTCAGGATTTGGGGTGAGGTACTGTCAACAAGAGCTTAAGCAGCTGTTTTTGTGAACAAGGAGTTTAGTTACCCAGGGTATGGTTAAAAAATGTTGGAGTATTTTAATGTAAGCATTAAAATATCCAAAATACCTTTTCATATATTTGGAAATGTCAGTTACAGCACAATTTTATGGAAAGGCAATTGCTTTTTACATTCAGTAAACATTTTCATTTTTTTTTGGCAAAGGATTTGCTTTCAGTATTGTTATTCCAGGCCACAATGGACTAGTATAACACATTGTTCGTTGTTGTTCTTGGTTTTTAAGTCACTATTACCTCTTACCTGACTTGAAAAGTATGCGAAGAATAAGAGTGTTAGCAGTGTATCAGAAGCTGAAGCCAGCTGACATGTGTAACCACAGTTGGTGTGGATCAGCTGGTTGACAACAGGCAAAGAACTATTCCTTGTGGACCTCCCACTCCCACTGGATGTCTGTCTAGTGCCACCTGCGTAAGTCCTTGAGATTGCTGGTTTGTGAGACTGGGCTTTCAGCACGTTACAGCCTACCGGGCAAGAAGGTATCTCAGCTCATTGTTACAGGCATTAGAGTCCAGGTATGAGTTTCTTCTCAGAGAAAAATAACCTCCTTTCCTTAGCACACTTCTGCCACAGGTAGGGCAATTCATCCTTCAGGAGCAGAGATATAGGTCCAGTGGGCCTAACGTCTCTGGCTGTGGCAAGGTACTTAAGTAATGTTTAACACATGACATATTGTCTTACCTGAAACTAAAGTTTCAGTGAGTCATCACTGAAGCAGAGGAGTAATTGTATAAAACGTGGAAGTGGGAAGTGCGGGTGACCAGCGCTAGCTGTTGTGCGGCTTTCTGAAGAAATAATGCCATTCAGTAAATATATTTGGTGTGGCGTTGGGTTTTTTTTTTTTTTCTGTAATTATTCTAAAGCTGTAGAATAGACTGATTTCATTTGGTAACTGCACTTGTTAATTGTTAGTAAGTTTGCTGTAGTAGCATAACTCAGTTGTTCCTGTGTTTTTCTTGGGCCTGATCCAAAAATCTCTGAAACTTTCCATTTATTTTGAATGGATATTGGATTGGGCACCGTAGTGAGTTGTTAACTTTGTGTATAATGTTTGTTTGGATTTGATTTTAATCATTCCTTGCAGAATATTTGGCTATGTGTGTAGCTTGGTGAGTACAAATGAAGTTGGCGTTTATCGGTGTGATTTAATCACTTGCACTGTGATCCATTAACAAACCAAAACGTCAGTCATCAATGTTGTATTTATGTGTTAGATCCACATCTGTTTGTCTGACATCTAATTTATTAGAATCATAGTTACTATTGTTATCTTCTACAATTCTAAAAACAGAACCCATGAAACTTTATTTGGTATAATGACATACTTTTTTTTTTTTTTTTTAATATGTATAATATAACAGGTACAACAAGCGGATAAGCAATGTGCACTGCTCTGAGCCCGAAGGCACGTGGGCCTGGCCTCTCTGATATGCATCAATACAGCCAGTGGCTTGCAAGTAGACATGAGGCCAACTTGTTGCCGATGAAAGAGGATTTGGCCCTGTGGCTCACAAACCTACTGGGTAAGATACAATAGGATGGAATGCAGATACTGGGCAGTAAGAGACCTCTATATGCTGTTAGCTGGGAATTCAGTCCTTCAGACTTTGCGTTTCAAAAATAAAGGTAGTTATGCTTAGGTAGCTACCTCCACATAGTGCAACTGTTAGCAAGGTCAGAAAAGCTAGTAAGTAATTTGCCTCCACAGTGTTTCTGTGAGTGGCATAATTGAACTTTATTATTAATTTCATGTTTATTTTCCCTCAAATTTTCTTTTAAATGTTCTTTTGCATGTTTTCTGTATTAATACCGTTAAGCTGAATGGTGCTAATTACTGCCATCAGCTACATCTCCCATTTTTATTGGTCGTGTGGATGTACTCATTGTCTTGAACGGAAGGAGCCATTAAGTAGTTCTTTGCTGACCAAGCAGTCTCGTGATTGATAATTGCTGCCCAAGGCAATGCACGCTAAAACTTGTGGAAGCTTCTGCATAGAGGGGTCTGACCTAGTGGCTGCAGCTGGGACCTGGGGATTTACTGGTTGCAGCTGTACGTCTTGGTGTGTGAAGCCAAAACATGTTGTCGATGAAAGAGGATGCCAACCAAAAGCCAAGAAAAAAATCAGGTACACTTGAAGAGGAGCCAATGAGAATATGTCCCTGGCAGGAAAGAGAAAGATAGTTCTTTAGGATATATGACTCATTCAAGAAAGTGGAATTTAGAAACTATGTACCAGGAAATACTGTGTTGTTTGTTGAGGGCATTCGGGGGAAAATGGCTTTTGTGTGATCTCTGTAAGTCCAAAGGATTCTACCGAAGAAATACATGACTTACACATCACTGCATCCTAAGGGAAACATGCCAGCAGATCCTTTCATTAAACAAAAAGGAGAAAAATATTTCAGAGGAGGTGATGTTTACATGAAACTTTCATTGGCGTTATTTTGGAGGAAAATTTGGATAAGTGTTTTTAAATTTGGTTTGTGTGGGTTTGGGGGTTTTTGGTCTTTGGTTTTGTTTTGTTTTGTTTTTTGTTTTTTTCTGTAAGTCTATTCTGGTGAGCCATAGGCAGTATCTTGTCTTGGCAAATGCTGTAGCTGAACTGTGTCAGTGATATCATGTAATAATACAGTATATCTAGTGCCTTTCATCTGCATTTTCCGCATCGCTGTATTTCCTTTTTTTTAAGAGGAAGGGGAGTATCACTGTGTTGTGAGAGGTGTGGTCAATAAGTACAGTGTCAGTAGAATGCCAGAACACAGTATTTTGCAGGTAGGCAATACCCATTTTGGAGTTGGAATAGTTATGAATCCACAACTGCAAAAGTGGCACTTGTTATAAATTACATCTTTGTGTGGTACGTCCGTGTAAATTAATGAGTTTTGAATATAAAATTGTCTAGACAATGCCAGAACAAAATCTAGAAATCCTGACTTTTCATTCCAATTACCACAAGACAGCAATCCAATAGACTGTTTTTTGAATCAGAAGAAGCATTTTCCATTAAGGATTTAATATATTGTTTAGATGTTTTAAACATTGAAGTTTTAGTGAACCACTCTAAAACAAATAGAAGCTTGTTTGCAGTTCATGACAGAGTTCTCACAGTGACAAGTTTAGGAATGAGGTCACTTTTTTTAGCAAGAAAGTAGCAACCAGCAGGAGGTTCTGAAATGCCAACTGTAATTAAAAATCTGATTTTTCATATGGACACCAAATTCTGCACTGCAGAACTAAATGGGCACAACCTTCTTTTAATTAAGCAGCATACACAGTTCACTTGCTTAATGCATTCCCTGACACCTTCTCACACCAAGCTCTTCTTTTCTCAAGAGTTTGTCCTGAAGAACTGAAATTATAGTGATTTGTTACACTGCTTTGAATTCCTGTGTAGACATTGTTATTCAAATTAATAATTCAATTAAGTTAAAATCTGCATTCAAAATAAATTAAGTGTAACTGAATTAAAGTAATTAATATTCATATAGATGTATTTACTCAGGATTCAAATTTGATTTAATTATAATTTAGGTTAACTTTAATGAGAGGAGGGACACATGAGGATGTTGCTGTACGATAAAATAGGTATGAATTTATAGCATTCTGTTACCTTGTTGTAAAAAACTGTTTGTACTCTCTCAGTTTCAGCATCCAAAAGGATGAAAGGATACACAAGACTCCTTTTTGTTTAATTTCTTTTTGTGTTTTGTGGTGTTTTTTTTTCCTCCATAAGAGAAGTAATGTACTTTACATTAATGGTCAGCAGATTTTCATGGACATGAATGTGCATATAACACAGAGCAGATAATATTCTGTGTATCCACACCCAAGTTTGCTCTGTACTGTAACTTGTGTGGCGCTCACACTAAGTGTTTTTATGCCTATTTTAATGCAATAGGATTTCTCAATTTATAAAGAAAATTAATATGCATTTAATTTCATTTTGCCATGTTGGTTCATGTTTTATTTCATCTATATTTTGGTCATTCATTTGTCATATAACTCAATAAGGACACATAATCCTTTCAAAGAAATGTAGATTTTAAAAAAAAGTATTTTAGGCAAGAGTAGGGCTGAATCTCTTTGAGGTATCTTGATCAACTGATGGTGTTTTTGGAAATTTTTGTGGAGAGTCCAATGTATCCTACACAGTGTTAGTGGAAGTTAAAATGGTGACGGTTTTGCAACAGTAAACCCTGCTGTGCGTTCAAAGTTACAAACTGGAAAACATTAGAAAGATATTGCACTGTATAATATGATTGAAAGGTTTTGATATTAGATGGAAATTAGGCATAGCTAGAATTTGACCTTACCTGAATGATAAGTTGGAAGACTGAGATACATGGTGTAGCTAGAAAATAACCCTGTAAGAATTTTTAACCCTGAGACTTTGGACATTTTATTCTACTTCAGCATGGACATTGTTGTGTTGTTTTTTTTTTTTCGTAATCACTAGTACTTTTGCATGCATTTTGCTACTGATTTCTGGAACCATGTCAGAGAAACTCAGAGCTTCTGAGAGGACAGTTTGTCATTACAGCTCCATTGCTGAATAGATTTTAGCTGCCTGTATTCTGGGGGCTGGAAAAAGGACATTGCAGATGAAATCGATGTGTCAGAAGGGATTAACTCATACAATATTGTACATGATAGCATTCTCAAAGTGGGACAGGTTAGCGTTGCGGGGGTTAGGGTTTGTGTGCTGGAGAGGAAGAGTGGAGCTATGGATGTTGTGTCTCACCCTCACTTCCCTCTGCTGAGCTCTGGTGGCTCAGTGGAGAGATCCTTGCAGTGGCAAAGTTAAGGAGATGTGTTGACCCAATTGTCTTGCAAATCATGAGCACCTCTCAGCGCTGTTTTTATTATGTATAGAGCCAATGAGGCACTTGGCAATGCTTTCACTGCTGACACACACCAAATTTTGTAGATTATGTATATACTTATTTTAGTAGAATGCTCTTGTGGATACTGAAAACTTCTGCTCTGCCTTGAGCGAGCTTCACACGGGAATTAGCACAGTTGGGCCATAGTAATCTTCTAGCAGAAGCAAAATGGCAATCTGAAAGCAAATAGAGTTTGCTTGTCTGCTGTACTCTCCATTACTGCCTTGGTTTCTCTTGTTTGTCTGCAGAAGCGAAAGGGCTGACATCAGGAGGAGTGGGCCTCATCACCAGTCTGTAGTTTAGGACAGGTACAGAGGGATGGTTTCTCTGTTTCCCCTGTGGCTATTGTGTAGAGCTCTGATATTTTTTTACCATTCCCCTAGCCTATTTACTGGCTGCAGAGGGTTATATTGTTGTTTATTCCATCCAGTTTCATTTAGCACGTGGGACCATGGTATAGACCTGTAAGATGAGCCCTGGGCACCTGTCTGGGCTCCAAGGTTTCAGTGCTGAGGCGTCTTCCTAACAGACTTTTCTGGGCTTCAGAAGCTCATAGGTAAGGAGCTGGAGAATGCAAGACACTGAAGAATTGGACATGTAAACATTGCATGTTGTATGAGGCCTGTCAAAGTTGCTTGGGTGCAAAAGTGAAGTAGGCTTGGAGAAAAGGAACAGAGAGAGATGAGGATATTAGGAGAGGCATTGAGTTGAAGACCAGGCTTGGAATTTAAAGGTGTGTTGAAAGAGGCATAAAGTCTTCTGCAAGAAAACTGACTTTCTTTGAGTCTGAATTAAAGCAAAACATGCTTCAGCTCAGTGTTTTTGCTCATCTTGCTGCCTAAGAGGATTCTGTAGCAGTACCTTTATTTTTGACATCAGCATGTTCAGCTCAAGCCAGTGGGAAGTGCAGTTTTTAAATATCTGAATATCAAGTCATTCATGATGCTGATTCTGATTCTAGTGATTCTGCTGGCACTGATGCAGTTTCTTATTTAGTTGAGTGGCTTTATAATTTTCTTTAGTATCAACATGCCTTTGGGATTGTTTATATGACCCATTTCAAGTAAGTGATAACGTCTCAATGCTATCAAAACTATTTCTTTTGCTGTCAGCTATTGTAGGAAACAGAGTAGCCTTATTAGAAAAGAACCAGTTTTGCATATGCATGAAATCATTGGCCTTTGTTTTCTTTATTTTTATTGCATTTTGTTATCTTGGGTTTAAATGCCACACAACTTGACAGGATGAGGAGGAGTTGTTCCACTGGTGCCTCAGTATTGTAGAAGCCCATCCTTCTACCGATCTGGTTCAGAGATTGACATGAGTGAAATGTTTCTATTTGTAAACTAGTAGTTTTGTGTTATCACGGAAGCATACAATTGAAATAGTCGATCAGCTAGTTGTGAGGCTGGAGTCAGTGCCTTGCATTGTAGTCATTAAACTAAGTGTGGAATTGTTCAGTGCAATAATAGAGGAACCAACTAGATTTTGGTACTTTGTTTTAATCTTTGAGTCTCTGCCTTCTTCTGAAGGCTCTGATTGTCTGAGACGGCCCATAGGGAATGCTTTATCTTCGACCTCTTCGGCACACACCCTGGACATGGAGTCATCTTAGTTATTCGTTCATAGACCTCCCAGTCTGGTTGCCTTAGGACCCCCAGGACTGGGTGGCCGTATAGATAGCTGCCCACAGTTTCCAAGTGGTAGGTGTTCAGGTATAACTGTTTGTCTTTTTAAGGGGCATCTGGTGGTTGCAGTAAAGAGTGGGTAAGCAGTGCTTGCGTGGTTTAAGAAAGTCTTCGTATTCCTGTTTTGTGTTTGTTTTTTTTTCATACTTTTAGTGTTGTTTTTTTATTATGCTTAATGTTATTTCCATTCTATAAAAACATTGCAACTGCTTTCTTGTAATTATAGGGGGAGTTATACATTTTTAATGGAGTTTAATGTTTTTTCCATACAAATGTACAGAGCCATTTTTTTCCTCAGGCTATGAACATTACTCTCATTTGAATCAATACATTTCAACTGTTAAATATGTCACAGTGTCTGTTTTAGCAAAGAAATGCCACCTTTTGGAGCCATAAAATACAGTGAATTGAAAGCTGACACCTAATATATTTTTCATTGGATACAGATGTTCAATGCAAAACTCATTCTTTCAGCTTTCATAAAAGGGAACAGAACTAAAATACTCCAGCTTAGTGTACAATACGCAGTGACCAAACTGCTAATGCAATTCAGCATTTAAAATAGCTTAAACATATTGTTAGCAGAAGAAGATAGAAGAATTTTTCCATGTCTGTGTAAAGAGAAAATACCTCTAAATAGGTTTTAGGTATTTTAATGCTTGACCAGTGAAATAATAAATCTATAAATCATAGGACAGAATAGATATGTAGAATATGATTTTTCTTTTACCTGTGTGAAAAATTATGCTTTCCAAAATGAAATAAAAATCTCGAGTAGCGTAAAAAAATATTTGAAATAAATATTTTAGAGGAAAATGAGTCTATTATAAAATGCAATACTCTATTAAAAATAAGGCAGTTCCTACAACATAGTCATTTTTCAAATTTGGCTTTCTAATGGCTTTATACCTCTTGCCAAAAACGCTGATGGGGCAAATGAGAAAATATGTAGGCTAGAACAGTGATGAGGGCTTTTGAGGTGCTGAGATGTTCAATTTTTCTATCTGTGGGCTATTAAAGTTTCAGTCCTGGCTTCAGCTGAGCTGGAGGCACTGATAAAATGTCATCAGTTATGCACAAGCTACCACTGACTGTCTGCGGTGCTGCTGCTGCTACTGCTTTTTTTGCCTGGAGAAGTCATTTAAGCATACAGGAGCTATAAAGTGGGCTATATGGCAGAGAGAATTAAGGGAGAATAAAAAGGGGAAAAAGCCTTCACATTAAACATACATTTCTGAAGTAGAAATATGTTAGAAAAGAGTAAGTTTAACTTCAACCAGAAATATAAGTTGTACTGTTGTTTACTGTATGATTTGCTGCAAAGATCTTTATCTTAGTCTTTGATTTTTAACTGATCAAACTGAAGACTCACAACGTTTTGCCCAAAGTATGCTGAACTATCTTACAGTTTTCAGGCAAGGGCCTAAAGAAATCAGCTTTCCTTTAGCATTTTTGTAATCCTGTTGCTTTATAATACTGGTATCTTCAGTGTTCTAAGTGACATTGACTGTCAGATTACAATGTACCAGCAATATATTGCAGAAGTATGATATTAATTTTTGATTATCTGCTTCATTTCTGTTACTTTTGAGTGTTAGTTTTCCCCTCTCTTTTGAGTGAAAAGGTATAGAAAAGCTTTACTTCTTTTTTCTAAATCTATTTTTCCTGGGTGTTTTTGAGCAAAAAAAAATGTTGTGAACCTGTTCTAAACAGATTAATAAATATTTATTTAATTAATTTAATTTACTTAAATATTATTTATTTATTTAATTAAATATAATGGAAAATAAATTTCCCCAAACTAACTAGAAAAACAAACAAAAAACCCCACCTGGTTTAGTCAGGCAGCTGCTTATTGGGCAAAAATCTGTGGCAAAAAACCCCAACGAGCCGTGGGCAGACTTCTGCCTATTGTCCTGCTTGCAAACAAACCAGTTTTTAGTAGCAGGAGTGGATTTGGATGGGCTGAGGAACCACTCTCACTTCAGTTTTTTTAATTTTTTTTGAAGTGTAGACTTCTTACTGATGATGACTGTGTAATAGCCTATGAAAACTGAGTTCATAGTGTTATTCCTGTTCCCAAATGACATATATAAATATCATCAAAAATAAATAAATCCTGTCTTAATAGGAAGAGCAAGAATTAGTCCTTGATGCTCTCTTGATATTAGTAGAAGTTAGGAAGGCTGAAAAATACAGCTGCTAGTCAAAAAATTGTCCAAAGAGAAGGCAAATTTTCCAGTACAAATGTGAAAATGGAAAACTTTCAATAAGAAATAGGAATATTTTTACCTGGGAATGATGTTAGGATCCTGGAAGTTTAGTCTAGAGTGGTAAGTGATTTCTTTCTAATCTGGCCTGCCCAGCCTGGTCAGAATGCACGTCTCATCGTGGGAGTCTTGTCATCTCCTCTGCCAGGAGGATGTCATTATGGTATAATGGAAGGGCGTCTGGTCTGCTGTAGCCAGGGAGGATGATCTGTGGCAGCTGAAGAACGGCATCATTTAGCGTGATAATAATTGATATATTTGAAATCGGAGTATTTTGGCTTTGTTCTTTGGGTGAAAATTTTAATCTCTGTGGCAAGTAGATACATAACATGAAATTTCACCCTCTCCCTTTTTTTTATGTACCTAGCTTTACTTCTGAAAAAGCTCTTCCAAAGGAGCATTGCAGTCACTGTAGTATCTTGTCAGCTTCTTGCAGGATCAAGTCTTGAAGTCTGTTTAAAAAAGTACAATCCTCTCCTTGACATGTTTTTCTACTTCTGTTACAAAATAAGCTGCAGTAGCATTAACAACTCTTATGCTATAGCTACCCATGCATACTGGTGTAAAACATTTGCCTGCTGTTCTCTGTCTTTTAAAACACTATGTTAAAAGCACCAGAATTTCATAAATAAAATGAGAGATGCTAGAATTATTTTTCAAATAGCACGTCTTCCCAAAGAAAGCATGTTATTTCTGGATAATTTGCTGTATGCCTACCATTAAAGTAGTAGTGAGGTTATTCGCTAAATATTCAAAGTAATGCAAGTTTTTCAGTTAAAGCATAATTCAAATTGTTGTCAAGATTTCTATTGATTTCTCTTTTGACACAAATGCAGTCTATACTATTGCACACTTTCTGCCATGTTAACTTTCTGTTTGCTGTTCAGGTAGAGAAATAACAGCAGAAACCTTTATGGAGAAATTGGATAACGGTGCCTTGCTTTGTCGGTTAGCTGAGACCCTGCAGGAGAAATTTAAAGAAAACAGCTTTGATACAAACAAGCCTGGCAAAGTAAGTGTCAGTAAATGTTCTAGCATGTATTATCAGTATCTGAGGTATCTGACTGTTCTGGTACTGAACTTTTTTGTGCAGTTAAGAGATTTCATTTATGGAGGCTCTGTAAATGGGCAGGGAGGTAATTGCTCTGTGTAGAAAAATTACAACATAAAATTGAGGGAGTTAATACTTCTTGGGTAATTGTTAAGGTAACTATGAGAGGCAGTTACTCAAAAAATGACTTGTAACATGTGGAGGATAAGACATAGAACAAGATCTAGCAGTGTGATGTGGTAGCTAATAGAGAAAATGTGATCCTTGTATTTATTTGCAAGGGGAATATTAAGTAGCTGTGGGAGGTGCCTTTTCCTCCATAAACAGCTCTAGGGAGGCCACTAATAAAATTCTATAGTTAATTTTGGTGAATTGAGTTTAAAGGTCCTGTTGGTGTACTGGAAGGATTTCAGTAAAGAGTTGCACGGATGATGGGGAAAAATTGGAATCTTCAGAAGATACTGAAGAGCTTTGCAAAGATCAGGTTAAGATCTTACTTGACCGCAACCACCCTTTCATTTAAATGATGTTTATAGGACAGTCTTATTGGGAGAAATTCAAGAGTGCAGCAGGTTTCTTTCTGGGAGAAGTTAAATTAAATGGTTGACACTTGCATTAGTGCATTTACTGTGAAACTGTTTTTATTTTTCTTGTTGAATTCAGATGCATCTTCCTTTAAAGCTAAAACAAGCAAATACACAGCAGGTAAAAAAGAGCTCGAGAGCAGAAATCACATAATGCGTCCTCTATCCCTGATGTTTTCATAACTAGTCTGTAACAAAAATTAGAGCACAGCATAAATTTTATCAGCAGTTCTGAGAACTGACAGCCTTGTGTCAGCTGCAGCTGTGTAAGTTGTTTTTCTTGGTTCCAAGCTCATAATTGTTGTTGCAGAAGAAATTGTCTGGATGAAAGCAGATTTTACTTATTTAATTGAAAGCAGATTTTGTTTATTTAATAATTTTTAACCTTCTATGGGTTGAGGGGGTGCAGGGGCGGCATTGTTTGCTTGCTTTGTGGTTTTTTTTTTTTTTCCTGAAGAAAAAGGAGGAGATATCTGGGAAGAAAGATAAGAACTAAAGTAGAGAAGGAAGGAAACCTTCCTCCACAAAGGAGGAAAAGACAGCTGGAACTCATGTTTCATATTTCAAGTTGTAATCAGGGTTTGGTTAGTAGAAGTACTGGATAACTTCTGAGTTCCTCTTTATAATATGGTCCAGCTTGTCTTCACCGAAGTTGTGGCCTGCTAGTGTCATGGTAGCTCCCAAGTTGAGAAAACGCTTATGGCAGTCATTTTGATTGAGCCTAAGACCTAGCTAGGCAGAAAGAAGGGTTACTTGTTGCTTTGGTGTTTTCCCTTAACAAACAAACAAACAAAAGGTACCGTTATTGACAAAAACTACTAAAAGATTCAGTGAATACCCAAAAGGTAAACTTGGTTACATAGTTCTAAAACATTCCCTTTTCATATCTTGCCTAGCTGGTGTACTAGAAAATCAATTAAATCACAAAGCATAGAGCATTTTTTTACAGACTGACGTCTCGGAAAGCCATGTCTATTTAATATAAAATTCTCAGGAAAATTAATATTCATAAATTCCACTACAAAGTTCCAGTGAATATTTAGAAATTCAAACAATATGTTTTTGTTAGATATCTAGCTACTGCTTTTGGGGGCTTTGGTGGTGGCATGTGGTTTTTTTTTTGGTTGGTTTGTTTGGGTTTTTTCGTATCATCAGACTTTTGTCTGATGGTGGCTCATTTGGGAAGAGCTACCATTTGGAAAGATAACCCAGAAACGTACCAATGTTTTATCACTGAAGGTGCATACCTCCTTTCTTGTATTAACTTCCTCAGCTGAGAATGTGGCCTTCCTTACTTCAATTAGCTGATTCCCTTTTTTTGAACCTAAGTTACATTAGAAGCCAATTAGACATTTGTAATCCCATATGTTGTAATTACGTAGACTTGTTGGTCTTTTATTTGTCAAACTGGTATAACAGCAGTGCAATTAAAAGGAAAAAATTCTGCTCCACTGCTATTTTCTCAATGTATGTTATTTCATACTTAGTATAGTAAGAATTCAAAGAAATGGCAGAGTAATAGATTTGTGTCATTGTAGGCTATTAGGGAGCTATTAATCCTTTCGGATTTTAATTCCCTATGTAGCAGTCCTAGGCAATAGGACTACTCTACGCATTGGAAAATCTGACTTGTGGTGCCAAGGAAATTTATAACAAGATTATAATGTATGAAATTTAGCATAGTAAGAATTCCACAATCCTCCTCTGAATCATTATTGTGCACTCTGTTAATAATACATGTGGAATTTTGAAGCCATTTGACCATTTCTGTGTGCGCAGGAAAACAGAAACATTATGGTCTTTCACCCAGGTGCCCTGGTGACTTCAGTGGCAGCTGGAAGAAGCTGCTGTTTCCTGTAGAGTTTAGTCTCTATCAAAATAGATAACATGCTTTTCTATCCACATAGGTAACTTTTAATTTTTTTAGATAGAAGCAGACTGATGTAAAATGAGTAGCTACCAGAAAGATCAGTTTGCAGGCAGCACCAGGTTGCAGCTGAGTGAGGGGGACAGGATAAGGCTATAGATAATGGGGGGGGGGGGGGGTAGTGTATTACTAAGTCCCTCCACAAGCTTGACGATTTGGTCTGTTTTCATAAATGGAAGTTTTTCCTTGTATGTGAACTACTTCCTCAATGGCAAAGCTCCATAAAATATTTTCATTTTAGTTTTGTCTTAGAGGAAGATGAGATACCCTGTTCTGCTTGATATGTACTACTGATCATGAATTCACTTGTGCAGCCTTTTGGGGCTGTCTGGCCAGTTTAGCAGCTATAGCAACACATATAAGAAGATGTTAAAAACTAATATTGCATACACTGGCTCATCAGTTGTTTTCCATAATTCTTAAGTTCCTATTGCAATACTTGACAGAATGGCAGAGGTTAAATCCTATTTCTTCTGGGTTAACTGCTTGTGCAATATGTTTCTAGTCACTGCTGGTTTTGAAGTTTGTTTCTTCACAAAACTGTATCGTTTCCTTTCTTATTAGGGAGGACTGAACTTTCTTCAGCTTTCAGGGACCCCCTAGGCCAGCCTTTTTGAGTGTGGAAAGCATAAACCAAAAGAGTTGTGCCTCCCAAAATAACTGTATTTTCCTAATCTGGAAGGTAGTGGTATTGATATAAACAGTTCCTTTTTCAGTCATGTGGAGATGCTTGTGGATACTGGGGACATTTTCCAAAGAGTTAGGAAACTACTGGTAATGTGACTTGGGAATACAACTTTAAGAAACTGAAAAGGAGACTAAAAGGTGTGCGATGCAAAAGTCAAGTCTTCTTTCCTTAAGAGTCAGAGGAAGGCAATGAAGTAAGGAGTAACTTTTTATGAATGAAGGAGATCGATGGAGTAGCTTTTTACGAGTGACTTGAGTAGGTTATGATTCTTCAGTGTGGAAGGAGGTAGCATGGGGGCATATGATGGAACCTGCAAACCCAGGGATTTGTACCAAACCCAGGTAGATATTTAGTCTTTTCTGTACAAAAACTATGGGACATCAAGTGAAACTAGTAGGAGCCAAACAAACGAAACAGGGTCCTTGTATATGAACCGGTTGGAAATATCTTGCCAATAAGTGTTAGTTTACCTGAGTTCAAGAAAACACTGAATAAGGTAATGGAAGAGAGATCTCTTGGAAGGCTGAATACACAAGAAGTCCATCTAGATGAGGAAGTCCCCATAGCTGAAAGTGGTTGGAGCTTGAGAAGGTATTTGAGAGGTGTAACAAGTTTTCTGTGGTCTCAGTCTTCCCTAGATACTTATGGCCAGTCTTCATCTGGTTCAGATGAACCTTCAGCTGACCCAGCAGGGTCACTCGTGTTCTGTGTGTTATTGCTTCTTGGGGCTGAATATCTTGCTGGTTGTGCAGATGGACTTGGGCAAATCTATCCTTTCACAAGGGTCAAACTTCGAAGAAATTATTTTAAATTAGATTTGTGTTTTTTGTTTCTGTATAAGATGCCTCTTTAGGACTGAATCCCTGCAGCTAAAAATAGCACCTGAGTCACACTCTGCTTTGGTGTCTATTATCCAGGGGAGTAACACGTGACTGAGAGCACTGGAGTTTGGCAGCCTCTGGTGCCGTTTACGCAGTTTCTGCTCATTGCCCTTCCGAGCTTAATGCTGTAGTAGACACTTTTGGGTATCATAGTAGGTGCTCAGTGTGTCCTCCACAAAGCTAGCTCTCTAACCTTGTGGTGTTTGATTAGTTAATCATTCAGCAATAAGTTATTAAAAGCATTTCAGTTTCTAAAGATGAGAAGCACTTAACAATTGTTTGTTTCAAAGGATGTTAGGTGCTAGGTTCTTTTGGAAATCTCAGAAGACAATGTTCTTCATTGTTAAGCAGCTAAACCATGCTTGAAAACCTGATGATTCTGAAAACATTGATGTTATATCTGATCCTTTGCTTCAGACAGACAAAACTTTGAATTTTAAATGAAATGGAAATTTTAAACAAGGAGAGCAGTATTAGACTGGTGTGACTGTATGATATATTTTCAAAGAAGTCATTTTTTTCCCTTTTTGGAAATTTTAGTCATAAATAAATCATACATTTATAAAATGACAGGGAGATGACTGATATCAATCTTAATAAATGCTCAAGATTTGTATAGTAGTAAGTTGTTGGAACTACCTGTGCTGCTGCTGCTAATGATCTACTGTCTAGAAACTACAGACTTATTATTATAGCAGGAGTTATTCCGTAAAAGTGATTCATGTCGCAGGATGCCATTTTGTAATTTTCTCCCATTGACTTGGATTTCATCTCCATGCTCTCCTGGCAGTATTTTACTTTTCGTGACAGATAGTTAATTTGAGAATTTCACAGCTGTACAAACAAATTCAGAGCATCAAGGCATGCGCAGTATGCACAGAGCCCACATTTGCTTGGGCTTAGTTTAGTAAGCCCATTAATTAAGATTTTAAAATAAACATAAATAAATTGTGTTAATAGTTATCACCATTTTAACAGGCAAGGCATAGTAGTCTGCCCACCCATCCTTGAAGCTGCTTATGTATTTATGAACGTTCCACTGAAAACAATGTTTTCACAGCAAATGAATGAAAACTGGTTGAAGCTGAATTGTCCTCTTTCTCTGAGTTCTCAGAGGTTAATCAGATAAATCTCAACTCAAATCTCTCTTAGAAATACTTTTGAATAATGAATCGGAATCGAAAATTCAACCTCATTTTCCGGAAGCTGGGATCTAGATCTGATTTGACCTATAAAAGAAATAGAAATAAGTAGAAAATAAATCCAGATGAAATATTTCTTAAGTCCTACATTGTTTAATTCAAATATACATTTCATTTTGTGAATGGGAATCACAGTGGGAGCTGAATCAATAAGATTAAACTGAATGTGCACTGAAATAAACGTGTGTAGAAAACAGCGAGTAAAGTTTGTCCTTGGATGTGCACGTGCGCTTCCACTGAAACTGTCTATGAAACAGTAATTTCTGCACACACGCATTCATGTATTTCTTAACACGAAGAGAGTCTCTCCATGTCTTGCTCATAGTCCTAGTATCTGAAGTGTGTGTTGCAGTTGTTCCATATCCAAAGCTTTCACTTGCTCCTGAGAAATGTACTTCGTGAGTCTGATACTTAGTGGATGCAGATCACTCTGACAGCATTGACTTCAGAATCACGCAGGTTTGTGTAAGGTGAGATTTTTTGCCTAGTGAGAGGACTTTGAGAATCACATTATGCATTTTGACAGTTACAATTAAGAGTTCTCAACCGCTATTTGGGCTGGTAGTTTTTTGCCCTTAAGTTCTAATATTGAAGTTGGATCTCGGAGGCAAAACAATTCAGCAGTTTCACAACTGAAACCTCACAGTTTGTTTTAAATTTCAAGTTGCTTATGTTTCTAAGGAGCATTATGTGTATCTGTGGAAGTAGAGGCAGAATCCTGTAAACTAAAGGACTTGGAAAGCCAGGGAATTGACTTGAATTCTGTCGATACTGAAAGAAGGGGCTGGTGGCAAAAGAACAAGATTATAAACTAAAGGCCAAGTTCATTTCCCATCTCAGCTGTAAGCTTATTGTTTGCTTTTGGGAAAATAGGTCTCTGTACTTTCATTTTCCACAGCTGTAACCTGGGAATACCGTTCGCTGTACAACAGTGGCTTGATTTGTGAGCATTGTAAAGTGCTTTGAGCACTTTGAGTATTGCTGCCCCATTTGGTAAGCCGTGATTAGTATTAGGTAGTTCCCATTATGAGAAAAAATTGATATTTGACTCTGCTCATTTACAAGAAACAGGAAAACTCATGGTTCTCTAAATGTAGTTAGGAGACAGAGCTTTGCTTGTGAATCTACTGCTTCAACGAGCTTTGTGTCTGCTCTGCAATGAAGCCACAAGCAAATGTAGTGAGCCTAGTCCTCCTAAAGTAGAGAATCTGGACCAATGGTTTAGGATTTGACTCATCTCCCAAATCAGTGAGAGTCGGGATTGAGTAACAGCTCTGGGATTGCGCTAACAGGTCATAAGAACAAAAAATATGTTTGTACTTGTTCTATCTTTTCAATCATTCCTTTGCATGAAGGGAATTGTGTGAATGGAGAAATTATCAGAATCCTGGAGGTTCATGAGGAGAAACAAATGCCTGTGAGTCTCGAAGGCATTCATCATCAAAGAAAGCAAAGGGTCTGGCAGCAATTTAGAAATGAGGAAATTTGTTTTTAGAAAATCTTTTGTATCTTCACATCAATGTATTATCACTTAGGTTAAATGACAAATGCATATGCTACTGTAACCCTCATTTGTAAGTAATCCAGGAAGATCCATTCAGGTCTTGGACAAGGTGAGACACTTGTGCAGATACTGTAAGGTTAAATTGTTATTTTTATTTACAGAAGACTCTGCACATATGGCAAACTGTAGAGGGTATAACAGGTCATGTTAGTATATTTTCACCTAAACTGATCAAATATCAAACCAGGAAGAGAACTAGGAAAATATTTAATAATTTCCCAACACAGCTAGCTTGGCTGGTGGACAGCAGGCAGGCTGTACTTGGCATGATTCAAAGCCTCAGTAGTTGGTTTAAGATCTAACTAAACCTGAATAAAGTAGTAAAGACCACAGTATTTTTGAAGGGCTCTTAAAAAGGAGGAGGCTAGTAAAAAATTATTTGGGCTAGATATTGTAGTTTATAAAATCAGCACCAGAACTCTTTGAGCTTCCCTTACTGGAGTTGTCAAAAAGTGGGTGTGCATTAAAATTATTCAGGATATTAAAATGAAAAAAATTGGCCCAAACAGCTAACTTTATTTTTCTTCTTCAAGTAGAAAAGGTCCTGCCCTAAGGAAATCTTCCTCTCGACAAGTGATTGAGGTGCTGTGTAATTAAAATTAGTAAATTTACAATTTCCTTTCAGAAATTCAGATAATTGCTTCTCTATTTTTTAGATTTGGAAAGGTATAAATTTTCATGCCTGGAGGTGTAATTCAAGTTCAAATGGAAAGACCCAAGAATAAATTTTCTGTTTGGATCTTCATATTCTTCTTAGGCCATGGATAGCCAAGTTGAGAGTCTGATCTAATAAACGTAGTGGTTTTATTTTTACTGTAGGCTTCATTTTCTCAAGGTTATCTGTGTCCTGTAGATGGACTAGATTCCCAGCAAAAACAGTATCCTATAAGCTTGGTGCCTTGAGCCTGTCTGCTCAGTGTAAAGAGTCCTCAGCTATAGCAGAGCTATGTTGAGGTACTCCCTGTAAGTTATAAATCTGACTTTCCAGTCGAGAATTGCATGAATGTGCTTAGGCTATGTGCAGATTCTTTGTGGTCTGAGGCAGCAGTTTGCTTGTCTGCACACTTGTGCTTTCTGGAGACTTTTATTTTGCAGTAAAATCTTGTGGAGCCAATTTCTAATCATATACAACATAGATATGGCCCTCAGTTACTTAGGAGGAAAAAAAACGTACAGCATTGTCTTTTTGTGTATTAATCTTCGTAGTGGCAGACTGATGTGGATACGAGAGGAAAAGAATAATCTTGCAAAATGACTCACAAGTGCTAATCCATCTGGAAGGAATCATTGCCACAAGACTGTAAAGCTGTTTGTTAGAGAATTCCTTATACCTTTTTCAGACATGTCAATAGCTTGCTGAGCTCATGTTCAACTGGATTGCTACCAGGTTTCTTGCAGATACTGTAGGATTTGCCTGCAACAGGTCATATGGACAAGCCCTATGTGCCTCGGCAAATAACTCTTAGAACTAAAGCTTTCCTGCTTGCAGGAGGATTGCATGGTAGGATAGAGTTCTGTTTCTCACCAGGCCATAAGAGGAGATTTCTGAACAAATTTAGGATATTATGTGGTTGTCTGCTTGGCATCTTCCAGGTGAATGCATTGAAGAACTTCTTACAAGCTTTTAGGTGCACTTTAAGCCATGCACTGTGTTGGGGGCAGAGCTACGCAGTCCTGGAAGGAGCACCGAGACATCATGTCTCTCCAGATTGTTCTTCCCACTGACACTTCTTGTCCTTGGGAAAGCGTGGTTTGTTCCCCTGTTTGGCTGGAGCACAATTAATCTCTGTGTGAACTGGCCTTGCTCTTGTCAGTGAACTTGAGGTAGGAATTCTCCTGCATACCCTTCCCTCCACTCCTATTTGACATTGCAGAAATAATCAGAATTTGCATCTCAAGGGAATTCTTATGGAAAAAGCAGTGCAGATTTAAACAGTTAACTGCCTGTTAGCTCCTGCTTTGGAAAATATCTAATGATTCAGACTGCAAATCAGGTCAAGAAAAGAAACAAACTTTGATTTCTAATAATATCGTTTAAGTAGAAGACATCTCAGGTTTTTTCCAGAGACATTTAATTAACATTGGTTTTGTATGGAATACTAATACTTAGATACTTCATAAATTTTGTGTTAAAGCTGGAAGTTTTCATAACGTTTTTACAATTACTTCAGACCAGGTATTGCAAATAAGGATGGCATATTTTCTGAGAGAAATATCTGAACAGCAATTTTTAGATTTGCTGTATTTTGCCTCTTATGTGAAATGCATTGTAACGCTCTTATTATGTATTTTGTTAAGTCTTTAAAGCAAGCTGTAAAAATCTTCGTAACAGATCTTTCTATGGGACTTTTTATTTAGACTGTTAGGAATGGTCTGGAACAGAAATGTAATATTACGGACTGGAGTGGAAATTAGCATGTATTTTTAAAAGCTTGAGAAAATATAATTTAGACCAACTGACTTCAGCTTAATTGTGCAATTCTTGGGTCAAACTTAGTGTTAGGAGTTTTTAGGGAATAATGAATATGCAAGAACTACAGAATTTGGTCCATTTACCAATAGTGAGTCTTAAACTTACAATAATGAGCCAAAATTTCTGAGACAATTGGAATCGTGCATATATAGCCATAAGTGATGACTGCAATGCAGAAGGAGAAAACAGAAGTCACTTTGAGGCATAGACAGCAATTTATAGCTATCATAATTATGTCTAATTTGTTTATTTAAAGAAACATGTATACCCCTTTGGGCTTGTATATGTAAATTGGCCCCAAATGCTTCAAGTATACAGTAAAGCTTTGTTCACAACTTTAGTGGCTGATTTAAGGCTGGTTTGGAAATTTGGCTGTATAGGTTAACATTCCAACATGTTTTTCAAATCATGGACATTTTTAAATTCTACGCCAGTTTAGGATTCCCAGGGCTCTAGCAGTTTCCTTGTGGTTTCTAATTGGAAAACTCACAGAAAATCAGATTCTTTATCATAAAGGCAAAGATGCAATTTTTCCTAAAAATGAACGTACAGAACTTTGGAGAATCAGACTTACCTGCAGTGTGAAATTCTCTCTGAATGTTTTCAGCATCTGCATAAAAAAATTCTATCCTTGTTAAACATCTGGAAATCCTAGAAGCGAACAGATAAAGCGTCTGAAAAAATTCTGTCTTCCTTTAGACTGCGTAGATCTTTATCACAGTCTTCCTTGACAGTTGGCTCATGTTAGGTAAAGCACCATTTGGAACTAATCTTACAGAAGGGGCTGGGAACCCACCACCCTGCCTCACGCATCAAAAGATCATGAAGTGTGAGATTGATCATTGAGCGAAAAACAGGAGGAAAAGGAAGGAGAGGCATGACTGTAATACAGCAGTATATTCAGCATTATAATTATTACATCAAGGAATTTGAATGGCTGCTTACATTAGTTATTCAGACTGCCAGTGAAAGGTTATCTACTGTAATTCCATAGATCAAAGAAATATATTGGTTGGTTGAGCTATATTACACCACGCTGTAAGTAAAAGTATGGAAACATCTTTCGATATGAAATCTTAGAACCTATAATGTGTTTTGATGGACTTCAGCTATTCAGACTGAAATTTTCTAAGCATTGTCCTTAGCTTGGGTTCTTCTGGAATGATTTAGGGGAAAAAGTGATTTGGAAATTTCTGAGACTAAAATGAGTTGTTTTTGCCAAAATTTAATATTTTTCATATTTAATGTTATTTTGAGAGAATCATATCCCCTTCAAGAATGTGATGTTTGACACGATTGTGGGTTAACAAGATGCTTGTTGAAATGTGTCCTATGAAAATCTGCTCAGACTTGACCAGTTTATATCTCATGGAAAAATTGCTACTTATGCGTGTAGTTGCCGTGTTCAGTCACAGGTCATGCTGTGTGACAATGAAATAGCTACAAACAACTTACTCGAATGCAATCCTCCTATTTTTCCTCATTAAATTACAATATAAATGAGAGAAATTCAGAAACTAGGATTCTTCAACTTACTCAACTAACTCTACGTTAATTCAGCTTTGATTTCTGTGGTTGTGATGGGGAAAAGCTCATCATCACATATCAGAGATAAGGTGCAATTGTCATCTGAAAAAGCAACTGTGAGAATTGCCCCATTCTGTTCCAGTCAGGTATTATCTAAGAAACCTATTATGAAATGCCAATTTTAAAAATACCCATCTAAATTTAAATTTACATCTACATGTAAATCCTGAAAACCAGAGGTCTAAGGACAAAGTATAGAGCTTTTATTGAATGGGAGTGAACTACTGAATCCCAGGCTTTGCCCCTTGTGTTTGTTTTCAGGAACGCTGCAAGGAGGTCTTTGCTGTGACTTACCTTAGTCATGGCCAAATTTTAACAAACTTATTTTCTTTTATTTAATTTTAATTGCAGTCTCTTTTGGTAATGCTATTTAATGATAGTCTCTCTCTTTAATTCTATTATAGCATTAGGAAAAAAACCACCAAATCACCTTTGATTTTTTTCGTTTGGCCTGCTAACATTTTCAGGCTGTAGATAAGTAGAAGTAATGACTTTTAATTTGTGGTGCATACATACCTGGAGTTTGTAAATTACTTCTACAAGATCTTTGAAAGACTATTAATAAAAATGAACTTATCAGTAGGCACAGGTACATTCTAGAGTCTGGAAGTTTTGAAAGTCGATTTGTAGACTTCCCCAAGACTTTGGACTATAGTGACTTAATCCCATCCTCAGTTGCACAAATTGAGTGGGCAGGAACAAGGTCTGACATCTGTTTAAATGGGCTCTTTGTTGTCAGCTTCCATTAGTTGTGCCTCACCTGCCCTTCACTGGAAGGTTCCTGGTTGTTGGTCTCTGTGTTACCCAGCCGCCCAGCAGCCGGCCTCTCATAGGTGACCACCTGATTCTGGCAGGTGTCGTGATTTTGCCTTCGTACGTTGAAATGGACGTGTCCCTTGACTACATTTAAATTAGTTATTAGTCAAATAATCAAATATGCTTAAGCTGGTGAAGGAAACTTCTGCCTTGGCAATTTTTGGCATTATTTACTTCTGAGTATCCCAGTTGTCTGGCGCATTGTATGTGAATTGATTCATCTCATGTGTTCCTTGGCTTTCTAACACACTGCTAGAAGTAGGAGTTACAGTGTTTCTGTTAAATTAGTTTTTCATAACTATTTATTAACCCAATCTTTTTTTGAATAATAACTGATGTTTTTATCTTTTGCTGTGTGACCAGTAAGCTATGTCTTGGACAGAGCACTTAAAAGTTAAGATTTTGTTCATGGCTTAGTTCTTCTAAAACTATATTGTTGTTAAATTAAGCTTATTCTCCATCTATGCTTACTCTTAAGAAGTTAAAACTAATGCTATGTGGAAGAACTGGGAGAATGTATTCTGCTTTGACACTGATAGCATGGCTAAACCATTCACTTAGTTCTGTATTTATTTTAACATTGTAGTATGTATGTTAATATAAAGCCTTGATGATGTTAATTATTTTTATTGGCATATCATAAATCTGTAAGGTATTCCAAAGTGATCACAAATGCTTTCTTAGAATCTAGGAAGTTGATAATGAGTGATTTTTGTCTTTGATGATCTCTGCAGTGATTACGTAGGGTAAAAATCTGGTCAACATATGATCTTTAAACTTGAAAACCAACCTGCTATTCCATTAAAATGATATCTTTCTACAGTACTTAATATGACAGTGCAAAGACTGTATTTCACTGAAGGACAATGTTTCGCCAATTGTTAAGTGAATTGCTTAGGGATACTTACTTTGTTGTAAGTGCAATGTCATTTTTCATTAATCTGGAAGCTGTTCATAGTTACATATCTGTTGAAAAGTTTGGCAGTTTTTATTGATGTCTCCTAAGCCTTCAAAATTTCCATGTTGAGTTTGTTTTTAAAATTTTCCTGGATTTTAACTTTTATTGTGGCTTTGGGAGGGCTGGGGGGATTACAGTTTCTTCTTAGGTTTTATTTTTTGCGGTGGGAGATGCTTCATTTTAAATTATGTGTATGTATTTCCATGTTCAGAGTTCCTTCTGTCCATTTTGCATATGCATTTAGCACATTCTTTTGATTGTTGATCCAGTTGTTATATTTGGACAATATTCTCTCCCATGGTATATAGGGTAGAGGGAAGACAAAACTGGGCCCACCTTGCCAAGGAGTAGTTATTTTCCCTTGTAGGTATTATGATTTCATTTATTTAATGCCTAGTTCATACTTGTCTGTAATTAATGGCTATTCGCTAAACCTGAATTTTGACACTGCAAAGCAGTCTAAGGTAAACAATTTTCCTTTGCTGAAATGAGTGTCTGGGACACCACTTCTGCCACTTATAAATGGGATCTGAAACATTTTAGGTTTGAGTTCCTGAAGAATTAACAATAGAAACGGAATAAATGATGGTTGGCTAGGGGGTATTGTCGCTCAGTGGTGAGGTAAATTGTAACAACTCAGTAAGAGTAAGCTCTTGTTGCAGTGAGCTTCAGTTCAGTTACATTTAACAAATTAATAAAAGACAAGGAGCAAAATCATATTTACAGAGAAGATTGTGGCAGAACTTCTCTTTTGTATTCCCTATCCTAATGAACTAATTCAGATTTTAGAAAGAGGAGGAAGGCTTTTCTAAGAATACCTGAGCAAAATGAGGGAAGAGTTTAAGAAGGAAAAGAATAGCTCTGTGGCCAGTAGCAAGGCAGAACTGTAAAAAGTTCCAAAACACATACATGTTCGGTCTAGCTGATGTGCTCACATTTCAATATGAATTTATGCTCCCGTAGCACTAAATAGCCACATGGAAGAAACCACTGCAGTCAGATCCTGCAGCTCCATAGTGTAATTTTTCCCTCCATTTTGGTTAATGTAGGTCATCAGGTGATAAAAGTAATTTTTTTCATATGTGTGCCTATAGCTAACTGTAACCCTCTTCCATAATGAAGTTGCTAATCTTTTTCCTTTTGTTCAAGTGTGACTGACGGTTCAAAAAGTTGTGAAATCATCTATTCAAAGAGGGAAGTATGATTAGGAATCTTCAAAATATGGCTGAAATCAGCTATAAAAAGATGGAGTTTTTAACATGTATTTGTGGACTCTCATTTTGGAAAAACAGTACCAAAAAATACATTTTTCCATGTGATTTCAGAGCATCAGTGTAAGAGAGTCCCTTTTGGGTTTAGAAGTGAACCTGACAGCATTTTTCCAGCATTGCATCATATGTTTCACTCACACTTTCACATCCTGCATTAAACCACATGCATGCACATCAACAAGACAAGATTGTAAAAGGAGTGTAACTGGGGAATTGTTTTCATGATATTTGATAGGAGTAATTGCGGCCACTGCTGTTTCAAAGCAACTGCGGTTATACTATACTATGTCAACAAAAGGCACTTTTGCCATATGGAAACTTAATTACTTCAGAATGATCTGTTAGAAAGCACTTTTGAGATAGGCCATTTATACAAATCAGTAAAAAATATTTGTGCATGAAACCTTTCTTAAATAAGAGCTTTCATGTGTTATAGGTTTAACATTACACTGATAGTTTTGGAAATATTAAAAATGTAGACTTCTATTTAAAAGGTGGTAGGGAAATTTATTAGGTGATAAGAAAATATGAGTATTTCCCTATGATTCCTGTGATAAACCTGACCATGCTATTGTTGAATGGAGAGGAGGTTTTTTTGCTGTTCTCTTCAGCAAGACTGTAATACTGTGGGAAATGGGATGAAATAGAGAATGCTACGTTAGTGAGATCATGTGATGCCAGGGATATTTATCTATGTAGTATTTGTTCCATAAAATGACTTAAAGCTTCCCCCCGCCCTCCCTTCAATAATGTAGATTTTTTTTCCCTTCTGTAGTCTAGGACATGCTTAGTGTCACACAAACACATTTCGGTGTTTGTCATTTCTGAGTTGTTTAGGGCACCTGTTAATCAGACATTTTTCTGTCAGTATGAAACTGGAGAATATCACAAGTTTGATTAGTTAAGTGTGATAGTTCTGTGCCTAGACTCTTACTAGTTGCTGTCAGTAGCTGTTACTACCAATATGTACTTCTAAAAGACACTGTAATATTTATAATTGTAAAAGAAATGTTGCAAGCTCCATGAATGTCTAAGCCTCATAGTGAAACTAGGTTGACTGATGTGTTTAGAAGTCTGTCTTAGTTGTCAGAGTATAGAAGCATAATTTATGGATAGTCCGTTACATGCATGAAGTTTTAGATGGTTTATTTGCTGACTCTAACTGCATAGATTTCTGACACATAAACCATCTGTTCTGAATTGCTTTTCTTGAAAGCGTTTCTGTATGCAGTCATTACAATCTACCTAAATCAGGAGACATAAAATATTTAGGATGAGATTTATTCACATGTTGTTAGTATTGGGGAGCAGCAGCGACCCAGGGGAAAACTGGAGTTTTCTGTGTTCCTGCCAGGCATTGCAATGTCTTCCCAATAGTCCCTTAAAAGAAAAGCAGTGCAGATTCTCTTGCTTATCTCCTCACTTCCAGCTGCTTTTGTCTTGCTGAGGGCATCTGGGCCAAGGAGCAGCTCCTGGTCCCCAGGACCAATGCTGCAGACTTGCTCAGGTCCAAGTAGAGCAGACTGGTTGTGCCCTCGCTGGGCCCAAGTCTCCTCTGATTGCCAGATGGCAGTCACCAACCATATAGCACAAAATTTCTTTTTTTGTGTTGTGTTTTCTTTTTTTCCCTAGTTCTAATTTCCTGAAATAATATGAGGGTTTTATCACAGACTTCCATATTGCCAGAGGGCAGTCACCAACCATATAGCACAAAATTTCTTTTTTTGTGTTGTGTTTTTTTTTTTTTCCCTAGTTCTCATTTCCTGAAATAATATGAGGGTTTTATCACAGACTTCCAGAACAATGTTTAATACCCTTAGTACGACATGAAAGAATATAGGCTGGTTATCAGGGGATGTGGCAGGACAAAGCGAAGGCATAGTCTGGGCTGGAGTTGGAGAACTGAGTGGAAGGAAACAAATCCGGTATGATTTCACCTGTAATGCCCTTCCGAGCTGTTCCTGGGGTTATAAACAGTTTTTGTGGTGGAGAAGACACGCTAATTTTCTGCAAAGGAGAGCCTGAGGGCAAAGCAACGTATAGGCACTGTGGAGAATCCAGAGATGAGAACTGAAGAGTGAACTGGGAGGTGACATGATTTGATGCTACAGGTCTACTTTCACACAAAAAGTAACTGTAGCCTAATCTCCTTTCCATGCTCTCTGAAGTAGCTTATGGACAAGTTTGCAAGTGCCAGGAATAGTGGTTCTGGCTTCTTGTCATCTTGTTCCTGTCACAGTGCTGCTAATCCATTATAAGGTCATCCAGGTTTTGTGCTCTAAATTGGACATAGTCGTTCCACAATTCTAAAGAATATAGTTTTGTCAGATATAATTTGTTTGGTCTCCCTACGTTGACCTGTTAACTCAGCTGGTTCAACATCCATGTATCGCTTCAGATACTATAGTCCAAGAAGAAGTATTATGGGAAAAGAATTTAATTCTGTTTGATTTTAATGGTGTTAAACCAATTTATAGCCACTGGTAATCTGGTTCTGCGAGAATACGATCAAGTATGTTGTATGTACAGTGGATGTACGGTATATAATTAGATTAAGATACAGTGCTATGAAATGGCACCTCTTTGAATCTACTGACAAGACAGATTATAAACCAGCTATGTATTTCTGAAGGGATTGATTCCACTGAAACGCTAAAAACCACAGAATAGTTGCTGTCAAAACCTGAGGGAACCAAAATAGCTTAATAGTGGTGACCAGCCTCACCTGGGACCCCAACCTGCCCTCTCTGCCCATGGCCTAGGAGCTCCCTTTGACCTCAGCCCTTCTTGCCTGAGCTGCGTTGTGGACAGACTGTCTCTGGCCTTGCTTCCTGCTGGCTGGGCTTTGTGGCTGGAGCCTCAGCTTCTGCTGTAGCATTGCATCCAGCCTTGTCTTCTGCTGTTTCTGACTTGTCTTCCTGGACTAGACCTCATCTCATCACAGTTGGCTAAAGCTGTTTTGTCACCAGCACTGCCTTACTCGGGTGCTGTGGGACTGCCACTGCCTCTGCTGGGGTCACCCTTGGCTCCTGGCTTATCTTCCCTCATGGAGCAGCCCAACTCTTGCTGCTCCCTGCCTGTTTCCTCATCTTGCTTCACACTGCTGTCAGCCTGTCAAGCATCCCTGCCCACACTGCTTGTTCCTCTTCTGCACTGGAGGAAGTAAGGTCAGGTTAGACCTTTCCTGGGGAAATTGTTTTGAAGAAGGAACTTCTTTAAGGTTTTTGCAGTGTTTTGTGTAAGACTTCAGTAGAAATTCATGAAACAAAAGGCTTGTTTTGACAGCTTTTCTCTGAATGCAGACTGGACTAGTTGACCTTCCTCCAGCAGGCTGCCAGAGAATTTTGTGTAACTCCCTTTAACAGAAGCGGGTGCTCTTTTAAGACTGTTAGACTTGTCAAATTAAAATCTCCTGAGAAAGGGTGTGGGGGCGGGCAGAGATGGACAAGTGCTGCATTACTCCTTCCTGAAGCCTGTAAGTCACAAGGGGAAATTCAACCTGTGGAGCAGTCTGTAGAGTTTAATGAGAATTTGCCTCAGGGTACATATACTCATTGTTTCTTTGAAGACATTGTCATATGAAAAGGATGCTAGTCTAGAAATGTGTCCAGTGCTAACAGCTTTTTTTTCTAATTAAAAAAAAGGCAAAAAATAAAAAGCAGCCCTGATCTGTGAGGAACTGAGGACTTTTCTTTCTTTCTCCCCACCTGCCCCCCCGCCCCCCTGAAGAATGGAAAGGGATTTAAAATAACAGTTAACAACTTCCTTCTGCTCTGATCTGTAAAGTTGTTCCATATTTAGAGTGCCTTGGAAGAATTCAGGTTTCATTGTTTTTTATTTATTCTGCATTTAGTGAATAGCTGTCTTTACTTCCCTATTTTCATCCTCCTTCCCTTCCCTTCTTCCAGGGTGGTCCAGGAGGTGATGTGGTGTCTGTGACACAAGGTTTACTTGGATTTTTTTTAAAAAATACCGTGTAAAACTGGTCAGTGTTTTCTGCTGATGCAATTTAGAAAAGTATTAATTTCTCCTTGTAAATATTTTTAAACAAGCAAAATTTTTGCAAAACAACCTAATGTAAAAAAGTGCAATTGAAATAAGAATCATGGGAGAATGAGAGCTATATGGTGATCTGAGGAATAGGTCTAAACATTTATAAGGCATGTGTGTATGTCTAAGACAATTTATAAGCTCCCATTGACATATTGATAAAATAAGTAGAATGGTGTTTGTCCCTGTAGCCATTCTATTTGCAGTTTATTTGGTTTATCAGGTATACAGAGGTGAGTAGTTCTGGACTGGTTTTGGACTGTTGAAAACAGAATATTGAACATAGATCTAGGAACTAGTAGAGACACCATTTTCAATTTTCTACCTCTTAGCTTACTTGCCATTGAGTAACTGTTGACTCCAGAACAAAAGCAAATATTTCATAAATCGGCATTAGAAAAGCAGCACATTCAAATCAATATGGAGTCTGAATTCCTCCATGGTTTAGAGATTTCTAAAATTACTTAGTAACGATGTTTTATTCTGTCTTCATTTTGCCATGGATGACGGCTATTTTTCATTTGAGGAAAAGAAAACTTAAATGAGAACTAAATGCTAAAGTATTCTTTGTATGTATCTCAGTAAATGTACCAATACAAGCAAAAAGCTTGCTGTAGTAATTACTCTGGTTCAGATGTTGATATGCTATGTTGGTAGCATCTCCTCTGATACCAAAATGATGTAAATGGAACTGCTCTGGTACAATGAGAGCCTGGCTCTGTGTTAGACCTTGATCTTGTAGCTACTAGATTACATTTCTGTGTTGTGGATAGGAGGCTTCCGTGTGTTGTTAAATGGGAGACACTGGCCCTTCTGAAGTGCTTACGGTCTTTAGGCCTCAAGACCCATCACGTTATGCTCTGATTCCCTCCTAACATACATCCGAAACTAATTTGTCCTTAATCTGGGGAAAGTTCAGTTCCTAGTTTAAAGTCTGTCTTTATAATTTATTTTTTTTTTTAATTCAGTGAACTGGACTAAACACTAAATCCAAAATTTGTAGTTGCTAATATTCCTAAGAAGTTGCTAATACTGATTCAGCTCTGAACTTCACATTGTGTAGCCTATCGTGATACTTCGAAAAGACTTTGTGGTTGACAAATTCATGCTGTTAAATTCACTTCTAATTCTTCTTTGCTTGGAATTCTTTAATGGACAAGGAAATATATTGGTGGCAGTCACCCATCTATGCAAAACCTGTATATTGATTTCCTAATACTTAAGTATTACGCTAGCATGTATCACTTATCTAAATAGGAGACTTTTGTTTTTCAGACCTTACCAGTACGGAAGATTCCATGCAAAGCCAATGCTCCTTCAGGGTCTTTTTTTGCACGGGACAACACAGCAAATTTCTTATCCTGGTGCAGAGATGTAGGGGTAGATGATACCTGCCTGTTTGAATCAGAAGGTTTGGGTATGTATTTGTTTGTATAGTAGTTGGTAATTTTAAATAACTTTTCTTCTGTGCTTTGCCTTGAAAGACGGAATAGCTCTCTTAATAGATCCTGACTCCAAATCTGACTTGTGTCTGACTCTCTTAATTCTGCCTCGTCTGAAGCATGAACAAATAAAGTACACATCACTTAAAATTAATTTAAGTCAATTTTAAGAGGAGCTTAAATGAGACAAAAATGTTGCTATGATTTCTTGCACACAGGTGATTTTTTCACCCTACACACTTTTTTGATCATGGAATGCTATTCCTTAGTTTGTTGTGTAAAGTGGTGCTTGTCTATTTCAGGAGAGTAGGATACAAGTGCATGCTCAGTTTTGGCTGCCGACATTTAGCTATTCATGAAGATTGAATGGGTTGCACAGGAGGCAAGAAAACATGAATTTTTTCTCTGGTTCCTATACTGACCTTTTTTCCAGCCGATGCCCTTGTGCAGCTCTGGACAAAAATTATCCGACACTAGTGCTTCAGGGTGTTCCATCGAAAGCATTGAACTGCTTGGGAAATCAGTGTTCCAATACTACATATTCTTCATTATTTTAACTCTTTTCTCTTCAGAGGACAGCTTACGAATCTTACTCAAGAGTTTTTCAGCCAAATATCATGAAATAAAGAGAATCAAATGTTTGTTATCTGAACTCAGATAAAAGTGTAAAGCAGTTGTGATGATCGACAACTCAGTTTCTAGGGAAGACAAATGCACACACTGTACTGAATCAAGAGGCTTCTTTGTTCTGTTGCTCAAAAGGTCTTTGCCTGGTTGAAGTTCTTATCTGTGTTGCAACTGATCTATTCCCCTTCTTTTACAGTCTTGCTCTTCTAGCACAACTATTTTGGAAGCATTTTTTTCATGTGTCTGTTCTTTTATCCTGTGAGGGTTTTTTTGATTAAAGTAAATTATATCTCCAGGAGAAAATGCTTGGCAGAGAAGAAATTAGTATCACAAAGGTGACAAATAGTAAGGAGGATATGTATATATTGTCTCTGTGTTGTTAATTAAATCCTCAAGATGAAATTTTTATTGGACATGGTAAATCATGTGGAAGATGAACAGTAATTGTTTTTCCAAAGATTTGAAGTGATGGAGAAGTTGGAGATTGCCTAGGACAAAGAAACTTGCAAACTCAAGAAGGAAGGAGACACAGACCTGTAGTGTCTGAGATAAGCAGAAGAACCTGTGGTTAATCCAACACTTAAATGAATTTAGACTTTTTACTGCTATGGTAAACCCAGCAGTTTACCATTGTTCTGATAACAGGTTAACTCTGTAATTGAAAGTGCGTTTATAAGGAATTTTCTCATGCATTGTTGAGAAACCAGATCTTGTTTAGAGATGGAATTGATGTAGCTGAAATACCGACATTCCCTGGGTAAGTCAATTTTTGCACATACACAGTGCTTTACCTGGCACAGCCTAACACTCAGTGCAAGTGCACCTGGAAAGCTGATGTTGAAGATGACTTCCTGTCAGAAAACTGAAGTGAAATATGCCCAAATACACAGTGTGCAAACCTGTGCTGTATTAATTTGTTTGATTAGTGACTGATTTTCTTCACTGATTGAAAACTAAGTTCTATTGTTTTCCTTCTCTGAGTGTTACTGTTCATAGAATGTACTTCTTGAAAAGACTTACGGTGCTGGAAATAGGATTAGGACTTGATAATAGTTTGACCTATTTTTCTGAACTTGAGAAGGGGATAGTGATCATGCCGTTTCTAAAAAAGATAAAAATAGAAGCTATTCTCCCTTGGTTTGAGCTAGAACTCTTAACATTTTTTTATTTCGTTTGAGGTTTTTCTAATGCATTAGAAATAATGATGAATCATAACAGTTCCCCATCTAAAGTTTTTATGTTCCTCTCTCTCCCACAAACCACTTCTCCACTGCATAGGAAATAAAAATTCAACAAAGGTAAGTAATAACAAAGGTTCAAAGTGGTGAGAAATGTATGTGAATGACATCTAAGTGTTTGCACTGCCTTGTGGAATTCTGCTATATTTTTGATAATAAATAATTGTGAAATTATGGTTACAGAAGTAATTGGGTTTTGTGACTGTATTGATGTGTAAATTGCTAGTGATAAAGCAACTGTTTTCTGTTTATATTGAGGAACCTTACTGTGTTAGTGTTCTTAATTGACTTGATTTTTATCCTCCTATTTTAGTCTATTCTGCCTGCCTTACAGTATGTAAATACTGTATTATTTAATTAGATGCACGTAGTGGTATTTTCTTCGTGCCATTGTATCACATAAAACATTCCTGAGGCCTTTATCTGGAAAACTTGTGTTCTAACATTATAAGTAATTTTTAAGATTTATTGCACTGAAACATTTGAATGATGAATTTATGACAATACTGATTTTAAAAAAAAAGTCTCGGGTCTATTCAGAGATCAGCAAAATCAGGTATATACTAGCTAAGAAATTATTAAGTGCTATTATTTCTCGTTGCTTAAAAATATATTCTCATCCTGATGAGTTCTGAAGTCTTTGAAATCATGAAAGTATAACTACACATAAATACATCCAACACTCCCACTTTTTTAGCACTCAGATTGAAGTCACTCACTGGAATGGAACTGTGTCAAATGGACACTATAGCAGGTAGGTGCAGTCCATGCCTGAGGAGCTTGCAGGCAAGTGATGTTAACGGGAATCTTGAGTGCTCCTAGAGGCTTGGTTCTGCCAAGCATTAACATTCTAGGGCTGATTCAGACAAGCAGGTGAGTAGACCTACTCATGTCACTTAGTCCACAAGTGATGGAGCAGGACAGATGTAGTAATTTATTTAATTATGGAAAGTTAAGCCTGGCTTCAAATGGTTTGATGGATTTGGGCTATTCAGATGAGCTAAATAAGGAAACAGGATCAAAGTCTTTCTTCAAAATAAACAGAAGGAAAAAAAAGTGGTGTTTGTTATGCTGATAGATGTGATTATGCCTTCTAATCAGTAGTGCTACTTTTAAAGATCCTTGAAAAACATCAGTATAGAGCTCAAAAGTTTGAAAACAATGCACTTATAGACTACTAACTACAAGTTAGTAGTACAATAGGAAGTATTTGTCTTGCTGAATGTTATGCTGCTTTAACAGAGTTTTAAAATACAAACAAATTGGAAATACAGTGTTCTGTAAAGATTTGTAATACAGCCAGAGCTGACTGGTAGCAGTCTATATGTATTTTGCCCTTTGAACTTACCTTAATGCAGAGACATGGCAGAAAAGTCTAAGAGTTGGTGCCTCTGCAAAGAAAAGGTGGATGATGTACCTGTTGTATGAGCTGCAGAAAAGAGAGTAGCATCTGTAACAAGTACAGCAACACAGTATGCAGGGATAATCTTGAATGCTGCAAAACAGAGGGAGACTCTGCATGCTCCCTGCACTTGTTGACCAATTTAGCGTGCTTTTCATAATTGATATTTTTATAGGTAGTGTATTTAAAGAAGAAGGAATTAGCTTTGTTGATTCCAAAAACTATGATCCAAAGTCCAAACTTTCATCATCTGGGCAAATCTTGAGATGCACCATCTTTGAATGGGGTTCTTAAATGTATCAAAAGTCAAAATTTGTCCCATATCTAGGACTCAGAACATGATGCACTAACTCTTTGCCGTGTAAGAAAAGTAATATTGTCTGTAACTCCTCTGTTCCCATGATATGTATATTTTGTAAGTTCCCCTTTGTAGGTTTTAGGGCAAGAGATCCACACAGCTATGGTAATTCAATTTATGGAAGCATTCTAGATGGAGATATTGTAATTATGGTGCTCAAGCCTGAAGAGTGTAATACTCGAAGAAAACTCTTCTTGGCCAAATAGTAAGAATGGTAAGATTTTCTATAATTGCTTTAACTAAGTGAACTTAAAGCATAAATTATGAACTCTTTGTCAGTAACGTAGTGTTGTTGGATGATTATAGGATTTGGAACCAATGAATATTCTGCATCTCTTCTATGATAAAGAATCTACCCAGCAAGAAAAGGGTTTGCCACCAAGTGTGCCAGCATGCTAATATGTGTTATTTGTTTTGGGAGTTGTTGGATGATGTTGTTGTGTTAATGTTTTGTGCTTGTATATGCTGTAACTGTGTCTATGTACCTGTAATATGTGACATGGACTTCTTTTGATGCAACTTATTGACTGGAGTTTAGTGGATGGGTTCCCTAAACAAAAGCATCTAGTGTTTTAGTGGAAATAATAGACTTTAACACCTCTGATCTCTGTTCTGATGTTGTTGTTTTAAAGTTTTTTAGAAAAACATTCAAATGTTAATTGCTTAAAAATATTTTATGCATGGGGCAAATATGTTTTTTTTAATTAATGCTCTAGTTTATCTAATCTCATATTACAGGATGGAAATATTTTGACCATTCTTTCACAGTGACACATTTACAGCTTGTAACAGTATATTAAATTTTACATGCAGTTGCATCAGAATAAGGCTTTGTCCTGTCTTTCACAAAATTTTACTAAACAACTCATAATATTGTTGAATATGTCTTGTTTTGTGAGGACTATAGAAGCATCCTGGACACCATTGGATTAGCATCTTAAACTAATGAATTCCAGTAAATCGTTAGTGTTTAGATGATCTCTATATTCATTCTAGATTAATTCTTTACTATCCATAGATCTACTGTGTTTGAAACCTTAATTGTTTTGAGACTTCCATAACTGATAATGCTGAAATGAGGGGTTGGGGAACACAACTCCTTGATTTAAGTATGTCATAGTATAACTCTGTGATGCAGAAGCAAGTATATGTTTGGGATAAATTGAACAGAGTAAGTGTTGTCAAAGCAAGGATTAAAAAAAAAACAAACAAACCACCACCACCCCCCCCCCAAAAAAAAACAAACAAAAACCAACCAAAAAAACCACCAACCAACCAAAAAAAAAATCCAAAAAACCCTACCTACTGTGGAATCAGAAGAAAAAGTATTAAAGGAGAAAGTGAAAGACAATAGGAAGAAGGATCAAAGGATGAACTTTTTGAAAAACTTTCCCTAAACATGTGAATTCTGATGGCAATTGGAAGCCTATGATAATAAATACTAAGCCCTTTTGGAAAAATCTCTTTGCTTGTACTGAGATAAAAAATGCTTTAGAAGCAGAAATCATATTCACTTCTTTGATTCAACTAGGCCTGAGATCTTTAAAAAAAAGTTTAGAAGAAAAACTGACTCCACTAAAAATGGTTTATAAAAATATTAGGAGCCAAAGCTTGAAACTTGGCAGGGAGGTGTAAGAAGTTCATTCCTGTATCGTGGTTGGGCATTCTGCGAATGTGAAAAACCAGAACAAAACAACGAAAAAAACCCCACAAACATGAAAAAACCCAACTGATCTTTGTTATTGTGAATACTCTTGGTTTAAATGTTCTTGGCAAACAGATGGTGTCCATGTGCAGAGTGTGTTCTGTGTCCTCAGAGCGCCAGGGAGCGGTGAAGGATGCAGAAATGTGGTGAACAGGTAGGAAAGAAATGAAGTACGAGGAAGGAGAACAAAGGATGAATGATCAGGAGAGGTGGACCTGTAAAAGGAGAAAGGGGCAGCAACAAGATGGAAGCAGTGTGGAGAAAGAAGTTATAGCCAGAGAGGAGCAGGGATAAAAGCTTGCTAGGAACTGAAAAGGAAGTATCGTTAAAAAAAGAGTGACTGAAAGTAACTTGAAAAGATGCAGGCAGTGAGGACAGCAGATAAGGATTTTAGATTAATGAGGTGGAAAGAAAAAGGGTCTGTAACTGTCAGGACACCTAAAATAGACTGTACTTCTGTGCACTATTTCTAAATCTTCACATTGTTTTCCTGTCAGGGTAATATCATCAGTGAGATTCTCTGGCAAGGTGGATATTTCCATTCATCTGATGCAGTAGATGTATGTGTCTTCTGCATTTACAAATTGCTCCTTGCGTATAGTCACCTACTCAGACGATTCACTTTGCTAAGTTTGATAGGGGAGCACTGGCTAATGATTCTCCAGGAATATTGTTTTCTTCCCTATATGACAGCTTGAAAAAATATAGGAAAATTACATATAAAAGTTGTGTTAATGATGCAAAGTGAATTACTTGGGCTATAATTAAGGCTGACTGTACTACATTAGTTAAACTATTTTCTGATACACCTACCAACTTTTCATGTGGTCGTGGGCTATTTTTTCCCTAAAAAGGCTGTGTTCTCTTTAGGATGGACCTTACTCTGCCAACATCTTGGTATGGTATGGTTCATGAAGTGAAAAAAAAAACTCTTACTGGTATGTTATTTTCTCCTCACATGCCTCATTTGTTGCAAAAATCTGAAGACGTTTGGAGAATGATGCAAGATACTGAAGGATAGTATTTTGATGTTGCTACTGAATGGCATCGGACTAAGTGACTATGGCTCTATTGCATAGCTCCCACATGCAGCGGGAGGATCCATATCAGACTTTGTCATGGGATCACTAGTTGTGTTGGCTTTGATTTTGTTCAAAATGTAGGATTAGGAAACTCAACAGTACTCTGGAGATTAGGCAGTAACTATTTTAGAATAGCACCTAGATAAGTGTGCTTTTTTGTATCTAATACCTATGCCTTAATTCCATGTATAAAATGGGGATAATACTACTACTTGCCTCATAGAAGTGTTAGAGAAATCTTCATTTTTGCTTTTTCTTTGAATTCTTCACAGCATGCAACAGCACTGATGTGGAAATGAATTGTTAACTGTAGACGTTAAATGATGTGCAGTGAGTTGTGTATGTGGCCCTAGATAGAATGAAGATAGTTTCTCAAAATCATTTTTCATTTTCCAGTACTAACGATGTCTAACTGAATATCAATTGCTACAATTACAGAAAACGTGTTGCTTAGCAAATGTCTGTTGCCATATAGGATATGTGGGATTGAGTAACTGGTCAGGTCAAAAAGTTGAGGTGGTGCCTATTACTGAAATGTAAATATTAATATAGATTATAGTATTATTTGCAAAATATATTGAAGATTATATTATTATTCAGAAAATGATAGGTGTAGTTCTCACAGGTACAACAGAATACCATGGGTACAGGTGTTGCATTTCAACCTGGGCTTGTAACCAATCACTTCCGAATGAGTTGCTTGTAGTCCTCAAATTATATTAGTTATTACCATATATATATATGTGCAATTACATATTTGTAAAACTGTACATGTATGTAGTGTAGTTAGCCATGAACTGCAGTACAGTCAGAATTTCAATGCGAATTTAAATTGCAATACAGTGAGAATTTAAATGTAAATTATGAGGACTTCTACAGATTTTCTTTTTTAGTGGCATACTTATTTTAAATAGTGAAATAAGTGATTTTGACGCTGTGTAATGCCTCTGAAATAGTTTTTGCTGTCTCTTCTGTCAGATGTCTTGAAGTGCTTAGAAAATATCGGTCAACTCAACTTTTATAAGTAAAACTAAGAAAGGAAGTGTAAGAAATGTTTTTCTTTCTGTTCTCTAGATGGAAAAAAGTGTAACGGTAGGTTTTCTTTTTTCAAAAAGCTTAGGAGGCAACCTTTTGAAAGTGACTGTAAATATTGAGTTCTTCCAGTTACTGTGGAATAGCACCAGACAAAAAGTATCTCAAAATAAGTACTCAGAAATCAAGGCACTCAAAAAAAAGTGCTACTTTTTCTAAAAGGCAGTGGTTTTACTTGCTTGCTCAATATGATACTGAACGTTTGGGCCCAACATAGGTCTGGAGATGCAGTCTTCTGTCTCTCAGGCTTTTGCTGTAACTCCTGACCAGACACTTGCCAGGCGGTAGCCCATTAAACAGGTGTGCTTTTGGAAAAAAAAAAAAAAATGATAATTTTGGCTTGAGAATCTAAATTATTTCCAGTGGGTATTGCAGTATACAAAATAACATTTATTTGTCTCTTACATTCCTGAATACATATGCTGGTATAGTCCTCAGGAATGCTAACATTTTCTTGTTAGAAGCGCTGTGTCACCGTCTTCTTATCAGATGACCAGATGTTTGTTTTTGTGGTTGGTTATTGCCTGCACAGCTCTTCATCCTCTAACAATGATTTCACTGTGTCACATTGTTCAATGTGAAATGCATGAAATGTGTCTAGATTGTGTTGAGTCAGATTTGCTAAAGACTTTGAATTTTGTTTGGGTAGAAGAGCTTTAAGTATTGACAGAAAAACATTTTACCTTTCTTAATCACATCTTCTTCCAGTCCTACTTATGTATCTTTTTGCAAATAATATTACTTGAGCCTCTCTTTTTCTGCTCCCTTCCAAAGTCATTCAGATGTGCATACGTGTGAATTGCAATTCAGAAATACTGGACTCCCTTTGACTATTCCAGGACCAGTTTATTCCATTTATATTTTGAGGGATGCCTTATTTCTTAACATCAAGTTTTATTTTGGGGCAGTCCCAACTGGTTTAAAACCAAAGCAGCAGACAACATTTCTAGGGTCATGAATGTAACCCTTTAAAAATACTGATTACTAGTAAAGGTAAATGTTTTAGAAAATTATAGTGTTGTGCATGGAAGAATATTGAGAATAGCTGAATGTCCACGTCTACATCTTTTATATTCTTAATAACAGGTGACTGAAGGATAAAAATACTTTCCCAGTGCAGTGCCATTTTAGTTTTCATGCTCTGCAGTTTCACTTCTGGAAATATATTTGGATGAGATTAGAGAGGAAGAATGCATACATCTCAAAGTGCTACATATATGCTAGTAAAAGATATTGGGATGAGCATTCAACTCCCGCAACTTACCATACGTTTGTTCAAGTCAGTGGAGCTGGAAGTTGAAGTTGCAGAAGCTGAAGATCTGCCCCAGGTGTTAGTTATTCAGACTTTTAAGTCTGTGGATTCCCATTTTAGCTGTCATACATAGAAGTGTAGGACAAAGGAATGACTTTCAGAGCTTTAACTAGACATTGAAATACCTTTTTCAGGTATGGTATTTTTTTCTTCATGCATTTGAGTTAAGTGAGTCTTTAGATAACCAAAATGTTTATACAGCAGATGTCTTGACCTTAACTCATTAAAAACAAAACACTTTTTTTGCTGTTTGTTTTTTTCTGATTTATACAAATATTCACACAATTATTTTTTGGTGTCAGTTCAATCTGAAGTATAAGATACAAATCTTTCAATTGTTGTGGAAATTTCTAAAACATGAATTTTATCCACAACTTGACAGTTTTACTGCAATAGGTATTTCTGGAGAGAAGATGACAATGTACTCGTAATTCCTTTTTTCTTTTTTATTCTTTTTTCCTTTCTTCTTTTTGGACTTTTGGAGAGTTGATTATACAAACAGCTACAGGCCTTTCCTCATGTATTGATTTTGGATTTTGCTTGTATATTTTGCTGGACTTCCCTACAGAACATTGCCTCTCTGAATTGTGAGGGGAAAAAAAATTATCTTGGATTATGGTGCTATTTCTTAATGAGAAGTTCATGCTGTGTTGCAGCTGCTTCTGAAGCTTAAAAGCTACAGGTCTTGTGTGGAATCCAGGCACGAACCCTTGCATATATATGTGTATATATACAGAAGAAAAGTTTTTTGTTTGGTTAGGTTTTTTTTTCTATGATGAGATGAATTCCTAAGTATTCTAGTTTCATATTTGCTTTAAGAGTAGATGTATAACAAATTCAGGACCAAATTTATAATGAGATAGATCTTTGCTATGCAATTTTTGTTATTTTTGTGATTTAAATGGGCTAAGAAAAATAGTCATCTAAAGGATAGGAATTCTTTTAGTTTGTAGAAAGAAAAGTATAATTTTAGTGTTACTAATTTATTTCTGATGTTCTACTAATTTTAGTGCTGTGCCAGAGCTGTTGATTATTTTTAAATATTTATGAACTGCTCGCTGGTTACCAAATAGCCCAAATATAAACCATTCAGTGATTTAGATTTAGAATGGTATTTTCAAAGCAACTAAAAGATAACTAAATGGGAACTTCCTAAATCATCTGCACTCTGAGAACCGCTCCTCAGTCCCACCCTTTTTATTCCAGTAAAACTCCACTGCAAGCCAAAGAAAACCAAGTTTTATCTGGGTCAAGAGTTATGTATGTTGATGATTAGGTGCCATTTATCACTAAGATCTGTAAAATAGCTTTTATTTATAAATGTTTTCCATCTTCATTTTGCTTTTCCAGTTCTCCACAAGCAGCCAAGAGAAGTGTGCCTTTGTTTGCTGGAACTTGGAAGAATTGCAGCAAGGTAGGTGAAAATATTTAAAGAATGAAGAAATATTTACATTCTTGACAGCAGTGACTATTGAGAGACTTAATAAATCAGCACATCTCAAGCTAACTTTTATGCTCATTTCATTCAAGGAGAATGCTTGTCTTGGTGTCACTCAAGAATATCTTGTGGGAAGTTGTACAAATATAATGAAATCTCTGTACCATCACCTCAATGAAGGTATTTGTTGGCTATCCTTGTGTTAGGAGGGAAAAGAGAAATTTTTTTCTAAATAAAGCTTTGAGCTGTTTCTCCTTCTAACAGTCAGATCTCTCTCTAAACAACTGAGATTTCATTAACTTCACTGATAATAAATGGATCTTCACATGACCTAAATCTGACCTAAGCAACACTAAATAAACTTGGCTCTGATTTTCACCGACAGAAGCAATATGAGAATTGAGTTAACAGCCCATGTTCTGTCTCTCTCAGATGATTCTAGCCAGGCTGAATCTTCAATACATAGTAGCATGATCTTTGATGTCAAGGCTACAGTGACTTTTGCTAGACAATCAAAATGACAGTAATTGGAATGTGACTTATTTTTATTCCCCTTTTTGCAGATGCTGATTTAACAAGCATAATGCATAAGATTTGCTACAAAATATGAACAGCAGTGCTGCTGCACAGTCTTGCATGTAAATTGCAGTTGCATTTGTCCAAGTGTATCAAACTGGTGTGCCTTACTACTCAAATAGTTTCATTAATTTCAGAAGAACTCCTTGTGGTTACAATCAATGTGAAGCACACTCCTGTTTATTCCTAGCTTAAGAACTAGTATTTTTGTGTTATAATTGTGTTATGGGTATTCGTATTTTATGGATTTTTTTATTCATTTGGGAAGCTACTTAACTAGAAATTTCTCTCTTGGTTAAGCTTCAGAAAAACCCTCACTGTCAGTGGAGGCTTGCATAGGAATAGCGTTGGCCAGAAAAAGAGTTGATTTCCAGTTTGCAGGAACTTTCTTCTCTGAAACTTGGAATCAATCCAACATGGCCAAAAAAAAATAATTTAATTTAACTTCCCATGAATAAGAAAAGTATTCTGATCTGTAGGTGCTCAATGAAATTGCTTTTCACAAATCTTAATTTACCGGAGCAAATGAACTGTACTTTCAAGATTCCCACCTTGGAGATAGACCTTCCAACATCCAAAGACCCTATACCCAGGGCATAGCTGCCAGGAGTGTCTGCCCCAAGTTGATTACTTGATAGTATCCAGCTTCCTCAGGGAATGCAGGTCAGTGGTTAGGCAGTGCTGAATTCTGCTAAAGTTGGTTGAGTTAGATAAATCTCATTTTGCTATGAGGCTTGACGTCTCAACAGATCTACAAGGGAATTAAGATAGAATCATAGCCTTCATATTTGTCTTTTGTCTTAAGCTTCCATGTCTCAGGTGTTCTCTGTTCCAGGCATCAAAACAAATACTGAACCAATAAATGAACCATATTTTCATTTATGTATATCTATCCTTTTGCCTTGAAATATTTTAATTTTATTTTGTATTTATAATGCATGTATATTACCACATATCATTAATGTACTTTATATATTACATTTCTGTTACTGTATTTCATTTTTGTTTATAGCTTAGGAATCAAATAATGTATGTCTATGTACATGTTCCTGCTGTAATATCTCTTTGAAAATGAACAGAAATCTCTTTATAAGCTTGTAGGTTTCCAAGGTGCACAAAAACTGTTGAAAGGGAACATCAGGTTAATATAATTGAAAAGCAAATATGTGATTCCAGTTTTGCTTGAGCTGTGGTAAACTAGAACTATATGGAAAAGGAGAATAGAAAGTTGCCTCCGCTAAGCATAGGAAAGAGCACATTAAACTGACGTTGTTGTGCTGCTCTAAACAGGAGAGAAGATGGATGTTTGCTTGCTTTGTAAAGCAAACTGCGGCTGTTGACAGTCTTAGGGATCTGCTTTCCAGAACAGGTTGAAAAGATGCCTCAGTATGTTTTTTAAAGAATGAAAAGAGTAAGAGGCACTGAGCAACTTCTTACTTTTCTCTTCCTTTTCTGTTTTAGAAGCAGAAAGATGTGTTCAAAGCAGGTTATTCATCACAAGGACCCAGCTCTTGGCACACTTTGCCCAGCTAGATTACTGTTAGTCTTCAGGGTCTCTAACTCCCATAAGTCCACCTAGGTCTTTCTTCTTAGTGAAAATAGGCTTGGGATTGAGGCACAAGTGAGGACTGTTTGAAGAGGAGATAGAATTGAACTCTGCTCTGCTAAACTTGAACCCATTCAACAGATAGTCTGTGGGTGAGGGGAGAGTTGATAATTTACCTATGCTTTAGCAATACTTGTGGCATATTCTTTCATAGTGTCCTTCTAGCCAAATTAGAGAGAGATGGACTGGATGGATGGACTACACAGTGAGTGGAAAACTGGTGTGACCACTTGGCTCAAAGAGTGGCAGTTCAAAGCCTAGGTACTAGTAAAAATAGAATAGCTTGATAAACTATCTTGGATTTCAGTTGTTTATGAAAACAAAATTCTGAGGTCATCTATGAAATTTCAGTAGGTAAAATGGGCCATTGTGTGCACCGGCAGGTATCAGCTGGGTAGAGTGAGAATATTTATGAGAGGGGAAAGTGTCCTACAGGATGAAATTGAGCATTGACAATACACAGGGCTATTGTAGTGGGTTGCACAGGTCCAACATTCTCCCAAAGTATTTTAAAGTCAGAGATTTTGCAACAGAAAACAGCTAAATCATCTTTTCTGCAGAAAGAATAAAGTTCTTGGGTAACTATTGAACTTGGGGGGGCGGAGGGGGGGCGGGAGTTAAAACTACCCCCAGAGGTCTTTTGAAATTACTGCTGGGCAGTAATTTCAAGATCTTTCTGCTGTTGTATTCAATTTTTCCTTGGTAAAAATTGGGAAGTGGTGCTCTAAGTAGTCTATTGCAGATCATGTTACAGTCCAATGCTGCTTCATTTGTTGTTATGAGAAGACAGGCTAGAAGAGAGCAGAAAAGGAAATTCTCAGCATACCTTCCAGAGCAGAATTTGCACCTCTACCCCTCCCAGAAAAGATGTGGGTTTTACCATTTCAGCTTTCCAGTAACTTTGCTTCAGGTTCATACAATATGTGGAAAACCATGCATGTTTGTTTGTTCATTGGTTTTATTTTCCAACTCATCACCAGAGGACTTCAGAATACTGGAAGTACAGGGAACTTGAAAAATTTGTCACAATGGCAAAAACCGGAGATTATGAAAAGCAGTAGAAGCAAAGAAGCAGCATTGCTTAGAGTGGAAGAGTTTTATTTGATGAGTAAGGCTGCATGCAGGTGTAGGCTTAGAGCCGAGTGGGAATTTAATGATTTACAGCCTGTCGGCATCTGCAGACAGACAGGAAGTAAATGGATTGTATGCAAGTGCTTGCTTCAATGTTGGCTGACTTTTCATTAGGCAGACTGCACTAGTTAGAAGCCAATACAAGCACAGATTTGGTTCTTGTTTTGTTTTTTTTTTTAATATTAATTTACTAGGCAGTAGTGTGACTAAATTAAAAGTTATCAGGAGAACGCAAGCGCTTATGCCCTTTCTGTGTACAATTGTAACATTACTATGGTATTTAGCTTAGATTTTCATAATGCATTTGTTACTGCTCAATATTCTAGTGTCCAGATCTTTACCTAGATAAGTCAGCATAGTTCTGCATCTGGACTGTGGACTTTTTTACTACAGAAGAAAATACGGTTTCATTTATGCAAGTAGTTTGCTATGAGAAGCCTACCAGGCATCATAACTTCTCAGAGCTGAAGTCCTTTGGTGAAAAAGGAAATCTTTCTATTTTTCTGGGTTTTGTTCAGTATTGGCAAAGAAAAAAAAAAACAAAGAGGAGAATTATCAGTAATTAGGAAAATGGGATGGGGTTTTAGACTTCGGACATCTGCTTGCTGTGACATACAGACTTAGTCACTTGCCATAAAGCTTTCAAAAGCAGTCATTGTTTTAAAGAGCCTTCCTCTCCAAGTGCTATGTTTGAGATGCTCCATGCTAAAGTTGCATGTATTTTGTTTTAGTTGGAGCTACAATTGTTTTGCTGCTGTAAACAGAGATCTGAAGATTGGCTGTCAAAAATCGGTTAGAAAAATCATTAGCCACTTCTCAAAAACATTGGCCATGTCTCTCTTTATTTATCTATAAATTCAGTGCAGTAGTTGAGACCAGGATAACCTTTAATCCCTTTTCATCTGGATTTCTTTGAAAAATACTAACACAAAATATAAGTTGTCAAGCAATTTGAAAGGATGTTTGAACAACAGATTGGCTGTCAAAAATCGGTTAGAAAAATCATTAGCCACTTCTCAAAAACATTGGCCATGTCTCTCTTTATTTATCTATAAATTCAGTGCAGTAGTTGAGACCAGGATAACCTTTAATCCCTTTTCATCTGGATTTCTTTGAAAAATACTAACACAAAATATAAGTTGTCAAGCAATTTGAAAGGATGTTTGAACAACAAAAAAAAAAGGGGGGGGGGGGGGGAAAAAAAAAACAAACAACAAAGCACAAATGTCCTGAACTTGAACCTGTCCTGTATGGTGTATAGCAATTTTTGAGGCCTAGTGTGGTTCATAAATTAGTCATTCACGAACATACATGTTGTCAGACAGAGAAGTTGGAAAAACCCTGTATTTCCTGTAAATTTGATCAAGTGAGAGATTCCATCTAAATTAATTTTTTGGTATTAATTTGGAATGATGGCATTAATGATTGATATATTTTATACATATTTACTAATGTATGTAGCATTCTATTATTGCACAATAGTGCAATATAGAGAATACAAATTTTTTCCACTGTTTTGTTTTAAAATATGTAATACTTTATAAGGACTAGTTTGTTTGTGTGTTTCCAAAAGGTTTGGGGTGGAGCCTCCTGGATTAATAAAGTTGGAAAAAGAGATTGAACAAGAGGAAACACTTTCAGCCCCACTTCCATCTCCTTCACCATCACCAACAAAGTCTCCAGGGAAAAAGAGCACAGGGAAACTGTTGGATGATGCTGTAAGTTGTGGGAGGAAGCTTCTTCCTATCTGACCCATTCTGGTATGCACTTACTTGCAAAGCACACAGAAGCCTGAGTTTAACATCTCACAAATTTTAAAGATTTGCAGGCTGAGAGAGTTAATTTATTTTTGACCACAATTACTTATGCCTGAAGTTTGGAAAAAATGTTGCACTGTGTAGGAGATCTGCAGTTTAGCCTAGCTTTGTGCTTAGGGCCAAGTTCCCTTCTTATTAGTCCGTTTTCTTTTTCTGTTCATTTCTTACTCATCAACTCCCACTTAGTGTTTTGTCTGAGAAAGGACTGAGTCAGGACTAGGGAGAATTGGCCCATACTGACTTGTTCAGAATGTTAACAAACACTTCTAAGTTATCTCAGCCTAATTTTTATGCTGCTGTTCTGCATGTTTCTCAGTAAAAAAAAACAGGCATTTTTTTCCTCATTGTTAGAAAATATCTTGCCTTGAATTTCATTAAACTCTTTGCACTATACTGTAGTGTTCATTTTTCTGTTGCAAACCCTAGAGGGGTTCATTTGAAACAGCTGGAATCAGATGAAAAGGACACATTTCGAGACCAAGAAGAGGTTAAACTTGAAAAGTACAAATATATTCTATAAAAAGAAGCAGTTACTATAGTAACTGCTATATTACAAGGTAGATGTGCCACCTGGGAGTTACAAAGCACTTCTTGAAAAATCCATGTGCCACTTTCTTGTTACAAAGAGCAGATGGAATATAATGTTTGTTCATTTTATTGAAATACTTTGTACTATTTGATGCAAATAATTACATAGAACATTTTTTATGTTTTGCATTTCTTCCTTAACTTTGCAAAAGCACTCACTTGTGTTTCAACAGAATTGAGAAAGAACAGTTATGTGTAGAAGGAGGGTGATGATTGCGTATCTTGTAGGAATAGAACAGAGAGCATGAAGGTTGTCTCCAACCACCTCCTTTAATTTAGAAAGCAGTAGGGATAGAAACAGAATGGAATTCATCCAGCTAGATTCCTGACCCGCACTGCCCCAGACACTCACACCATAAAATAGCAGTAGTGCTCATATAGTCCAGACACAAAATAAAATAGGATATAATTCTTCCCTCTGCTTCCTTATTTGATTTCCAAATTCCACTCAATAATACTTCTGTGTCCTTTGGGATAGTAAGGTAATGGAAGCCTCAATAGCAGGATCAGCAGTGAAGGTCTCATTATCCTCTGTTTTACACTAGTATAAATCTATTGGCTTTCATTCTCCACAGGCTGAAGATGGCTCTAATTTGCTTACACAGTTCGAAACAACCTTAAACCTGTTAGCTCTGGCTACTCTGGGTTTTTGCTTGCTTAGATGAACCCTGGTAGATGGCAGCTATTAAGGAATAGTTCACACTATCCATTTTCAGCTTTGAATTTCAGGAGTGTCTCCAGAGGTGATAAATGCCATAGGATTTTATGTCAGAAATCGCTGATTATCAGGAAGCATTCAGAGGGCCATTGCCAAATAGTCCTCTAAGCACAATCCCAGTCTTGGTACTACATTCCAAGAGATACCGGGATGCACCTTCTGCATCCTTGGCGACCTGCACTTGGATTTAAGTCATCAACCACTGACTTCATATAAGTTAATCCTATTGTACACTGACTATCTAAATAGTTTGATTCTCCAGAAATGGAGGCTAGCACTCACCCACGTTGATAAAAATCACTGGAATAATTAATCTTAAAATAATTCGGTGATTGTACATTAAAACTGAGGATAACTCATCTGATACTTGAGAAACACTTTTTGTGTGTAAAATACATGTAAGGTTCCTCTGCTAAGTGTTATTTTAAAATGAAATTTTTCACAAAAATATCATGCTGTGATTTTTAAAAAAAAAGCTAAGAAGTAATTATTAAAAAAAAATTCCACAAAGTAATAAAGTTATTCAGATAACAACACGGAACAATTTCAGAATAATTGGAAAGCCTTTAAATTGGTCAACAGGGCTAGTTTCAAAAGCATTTTTGCTCCCTATTCTAGTATAAAGACAATAATTGGTTAACTTTTCTTTCTGGTTTACGTAACATACTATAATTTTATTCTAGAAGCAGATCTGAAAAACATTTGTTGTACTTCAGAAACCTTTCCTGTTAATTTGTTCAAGATGACCAAAACACCTATCAGAGTGCCATAGCTTTGCCCTGATATTTTTTTTTTTTTTCTGAAAAAGTTTAAGACTTTAATTTCTTAGCTTCTGACAATATCCTTTCTCAGACCTCAGACTATTTTTACAGACCTTGGTTTACAAACTGGATTTGAAACGGTCTTTGGAATATTATTTGAAGTGCACGAAACCTCTAGGAAGTTCCTCTGGCAGTTTGCATTGTTTGACACTGACATACTAGGTCAGCATTCATTCAAGAAAACTGCAGTATATGGAAATGCTACCCTTGTTACTGCCGTTCCTATGCAGTAGTGCAATTTGAATGTCAAATAAGAGTTTCTCAACCAGATCTGCTCTTTTGGCATTGATGGCTGTGCTACTTTCAGATCACTGAAGAGTACAAAATATACTTCTACTAAGCATTAATGCCTTTGGTAGCACATGCGAGGCCAAGTTTTTACAAGAGGCTGAAGTCAAGCTGATGCGGCTGATAAAAAGCAAGAAAGTAGGTTTCATCTGTATTTTCTCAGCTTTAGCGTTGGCAGTGATAAAGTAGAGTACTCTTGAGGCCCCTTTAAATTACCCTTGATTGCCCTAATGCCCTCAGGTGGAGAACATCAAAGGGTAGTTAGCAATTCTGGGGGGCATCTTGGCATGGATTTTTGATTATGTCACAGTATTCTCTGTAAACTTTTTTTAATGTGTTAGTGCACTATTTGAAAGTGCCAAGTCAAGGTATTGGGCAGGGCCTTTTATTAATAAGCAAGATGCTTCTGTGTTTATTATATTTATTTAGAAGAGAAAATACATCATTATGACATCTTCATTTTGCCTATCAGGTATATTAGCACTTTGAGAGTTGGGCTGATTCACTATAAAATACCGAGAATACATCTACAAAAGTTTGGTGCTAAACTCAAATTAACAAACTGTTTGACTTCAGTTAGTGCAAATTTTATGTTGACCTATGTGACACTTGTCTCTACTTTTTTACATCGTCACAGCTGTAAAATCGTTCTTGATAGCAGAAGCATAGGATTACAGAAACATTAAGAAAAACTAAGAAAATATCAGTGAAGACTTAGATTAATGTTATCATGTTATGGCAAATGTTTTCTTGAATGTTTTGCTACATGTGCTATTTTAAACACTTTCTATTAATAACTTCTGTGTTTTTCAGGTTAAACACATTTCTGAAGATCCACCTTGTAAATGCCCTAATAAGTTCTGTGTGGAGCGTCTTTCACAAGGAAGATACAGAGTTGGAGAGAAGATCCTCTTTATTAGGGTAAAGTTTGTTTGTTTGTTTGTTTTTTTTATTTTGTAGTGAATTGCTAGTATCTGCTGCCTTCCACTTTGCAAATGATATTGCTGATTAACGGGAGAAAATATTTTCTTATTAACCAACACTGACTCATTTTTATGACCCTGTCAGGGAATAAACAAACTGCAGTGGGTTAACTGGCCCAAGAAATTATTAGTATGTAGTAGATCCTTCCAAATTTAGGTCATTGAATTTGCTCTGTCTTTGATCAATGGCAACCAAAAGTCTTCACAAATGGAGATGATAACTTCCTCTCAGTTTGGTTTGAAAGAACATCTGCTGCATTAAAACAGCCTTTCTCCCACTATGTTTTGACTAATACTGTTTGACGGGCCAGGAAACAGATCAAGGACTTTATGATTATTGAATTGCCAAGTCGTGACTAAGACATATTGCTAAAGTAGCGTGAGCAAAATATTAACGTCCATAGTACTTCATTTGATTAACAGATATTTCCAAATCCAGCGTTGTATTTCAGACTTCGTATGTAGTATATTAACTCCCATAGCACAAAGTTAATCGTTAATATAAATATTTGCTAGCATTAGTATCTGGCTGAATTTAACATAAATATACTATCCAAACTTAATTTTGATCTTCTTAATCATCTCTCTCTCTCTTTTATGGTAATAATAATGAAAATATGCTAATTGTATTATTCTGTAGTAGTAGGTTAAGAATCTGATTCATGCTATGCTGCTTTCCATTTTCCGTTTTCCTCTCCACATGTACTCTTTGAGTAATGACTTAACAAAATGATAACTCTTGCTCTCAAATAACTGTTATCCCTATTTTGCTAAAGGCACACAACTGTGACCTGATAAAACTGAGGATTTAGCACTTGTGAGAACAAAAGAAGTCAGAGGGACTCCTTTCCCATCTGTGGAAGTCAAGTTCCTAGTTCAACAAAACACCAGAGTGCTCGTTCTGTCATAACTTATGCTTAACTTACGATGAAGTCAAATTTAGATAAGGATTTAGGTTTTCTCATGTGTATAAAGTTGAGAACATGTTTAAGTGCTTTGCTGAATAGGGATTGAGAACTCCCAATTAATTCAGTAATAGCGCAGAAAGAAGAAGAAATACAGGATTTGTCACAGATATTTTCAGATTTAACATGCTAGTATAAAGGATTAATAGCTTTTCTGTTTTGTAACCAGTGAGACTTTTAATTCTGCAGCATTTTTAGGTACTAGTTTTATTACTAGCTTCAAATGACTTTGAAGAAGGTAATGATCATTAACCAAAAATCCCAGTAATCTGGCACAGTTTAACACTTAGATTTTCTTCCTTTTGATTTTAATTTCAAATAACAATATCAAAGTATTTTTAATCTTCTAGTTTTGAGAAACTTACGTTTTTCTGCCAGAATGGTAAGCGTCACATTCCCTTTTGCTGGCTTCTTTATTGTGCAATCTAGTCCAAGTCAGATTTCATTCCAACTTTGCAAACAAAACACCCTTTTCATATCACACTACCGCATTCCAAATTGAATTGTGCCAAAAAATAACAGTAATATAGATTAGACATTAAACTGCAGTATTAGAGATTGTTGCTACAAAACTGGTATCAATGGAAACTTGCCATGAACTTTAGTAGGAGCAAGTCCGTATTCCTAGGTTTTAAAAGTCAGTTGTCTTTTGGTTTTGGTTGGTTTGAACCTCATTTCAGAATGCTTCACTGTATCGCAGTAGGTTTTTACTCTTCATTCTACATGTCCTTATTGTGTACATAAGGAGATTTATTAGCCTTTGTTTGGAATCCTTTGGACATGTGAGAAAACACATTTGAGATGTGTAGCTGACTTTTAATTTTACTGATATTTGGCACCTTATTGTTATAACCCAACATATTCCAGTTGAATTGAGATCAAAAGTTTCATTAAGTTGGCTTAGTATACCCGTTTACTGTCTCTATTAGCTTTCTTCAGTAACCTATATAGAACTTAAACCGTATATAGTTTCAGTGATGCTACAAGTATGCCATGCGATAACACTTTACAAGAGCTAAGTTTAAAGTGGAATTAACACCTATTACTTGATCGTTAAGATTATTTTTTCAGAAATTATTTAATAATATTATATCCGTAACAAATTTGTTTTATTCTAGTTCTACAAGTTCTGTTAAAAAAAAAAAAGAAAAATTTTCTAAGTCTCTCTTTTTGTTGATGTGTATCTGTATATGAAACAAGTGAAAAAGGAGCAATAATAGAATATGTTAGTAACTTGAAGTAAATTAAATGACTAGCTTATTTAAAACTGAAACATTGGTTTAGAATTAGCGTGATTTTTATATGTGTACCATATACAACCGATTATTTGCCTATTCACTCTTAGATCCATGCCACGGATCTTATGCCATGAAGTGATTTAGGGAACAAGTCTTAATCTTTCAAAGTAGGACTGAAATAATAAGCCTAATTTTAAAAATAAAGTATAACAAGTCATGAAAACTTACCTTGCACAAATGCATGTTTTATAACCTGGAAAAAAGAGACACAGAGTTTGAAGTGCTTACTTCTTGCAGAAGGCAGTAAAGGAGTTATTTCGATTAATAGAGATTTTTGTAGTAAGAAATGTCAGCCAGGCCTTAAAAAAAAGGGTAATTTTTTTTAACAATTTCAGTGGCAAATATTGTTATTTCAAGTTATCTTGTGTTTGTTACATTGTATATGTATAAGGATAAACGCTTTCCACAAACTAGCAAGCTGCTCTTGTAATGATCTGTCCCGTTGGTCCATACTCATAATAACATTCAAATCTTTGGGTTCTGCACAATGGAAAAATTATTTCTTTGTTCAACTGGAGTCATGCCTGCGACAGCACCTGTGAAGAAACTTTATTTTGGGATTCACTATCAAAAATGTGTGTGCGTATATGTGTGTAGTATATATGTGTGTGTATAGATATATAAAACTACTCTGCAGACAGTCTGGTGTACACTGTTTCCTCTTTCTGATGAGAAAAATATACTCCTGTATGAGTATGGAAGCATGTTTTACTCTAGTCCATCCAGGTAGGGATGATATACCATCTAAGAACTGGAAATAAGGAAAAATGGAAAGCAGATTGATTATACATTCTCAAGACTCAAATGTCTTGTTCTGCTTTTTCCAGTCCAAATATGTATGTCATACTCATAGCTTTTGCTTGGTATGCTTCTGTGGTTTTTTTTCTTCAGCATCATTTACCTGGCTTTTATTGTCTTCCTTATTCCAAGGATTTTAACAGTTGTTCTGCTTTTCCCAGGCCTGCTTACTGTTAGTCTACAAAATAGTTTACCTTTTTCGCACTGAAATTCCTTCCCTAGAGTTTTATCCATATTAAATACCTTTCAGGGATGTTTAAAATGTCAAAAGCATAGGCAGATGAGGAGACTTCACTGAACTAACTCCAAAGGAGATGTAGCGGGATGCCTGAGAGTCATCTTGCGAGTGAATTCTGAAAACACATCTTGAGCCTCAGGAGAGTGACAGTCATTGGCCTCTTCTTGGGCTTCTAATCTCAGTCTGCTCATGCTTATAGACAAACATACTAAATCTCAACTCTAGACTGCAAAAGACCAAGGGAAAGGCATGTATAAAGTCCAGCCCTAATTTATGTCCCAGATGTAAGGTGGTTTTGGCGACCTTCCAGCAGTGGGTGGCTGGACGCTTTTTTACTATGTGCCAATTCCTCTCCAACTGCTTTATGCTCACAGAGTAGTTGGCACATTTCAGTCTTACTTGTGCTAGTGAAGGTGGAATTCTTCTCGACCTTCTCAGGTTTTGGTTTTTTTTTGTTTTTCAAAAAAAGCCCTTAAAGGGCTAGTGAAGTTCAGTTCATAAGACTCAAGAGCTCTTGGACAAACAGTGATACCGAACATGTCAGTGGGGTGACTGGAGTCCAGTGCTGCCTATGGGACAATCAGGAAATCTGTTTTCTGCTTCACTCTGACGTTCATCTGCTGAGTGACATTACGCAGCCTCCTGCCCTTCCCCAACTTAAGTTACAGCTTGCTTGTTCTCACAGTTATGCTTTCTCTCCTGCTTCTCCCTTTTTTTCTTTAATTTTTTTTTCCCCCACCTTCCTTCCTTGAGCCTTTCTTATTCAGGCCTAGCAGCCTTCGTGGAGCCAGAAGCTCATGGACATCTCTCTGTTTACTTTGTACTTGATGGTGGTGTGTTTGCATTGAACACAAGAGCAACCACAGTTCCACTATCTGGTTCTGTGAAGACTTGACATTTCTAGTTAAATGGTTGACAGACTTTCACTGTGGGTTAGCCAAACCCATAAAGTACTAGAAATTAAATATTTTTTTTTCTCCTCTTCATTTAATTTCCTATATTTTTTTGCTCAACATGCTGCTTTTGTGTGGCCATTCATGTTAATTTAGTGTCTAGAACTTGTGTGTGTTTGGGGTAGTTTGGAATGCATATTTTGAGGAAAAAATCCTTTGAAAGGATTCATTGTAAACTTCTTTATAAAAAAGCTGTGTAAGTCAAATTCTTAGCTGCTAATTTAATGGAAAAGTGATGGAGTTACTCCTTTTTACTGATGTTCTTGTTAGTCTTGGTTGAAAATGTTTTGACAGAATCTGTCTCTGATGCAATATTCTGATTCAGTGCAACTGACACACCATGCAGTCACTAACTTAGACCTGTTTGCCTTAGTGACCTCCTTCTGTGGACAATTAAATATTGTGTCTTCTTTAATTCCAAGTGTCTTCCTCTGTGCAATATTGTACAATGACAACTCCACTTGGATGTTTGAAAAAATCTTTAGCAAATCATATTGTGATTTTCTAAGATGTAATGCATCTTCAAGAAGCGTCACATTCTAGTTCTTGAGATGACTAATACACCTGCAGTAATTTCCTGCCAGGCTATTTATAATTTAGAGTCGAAGTTATAACAATATTAGGTTCCCTGTATTCAGTGGAAAGAGAAACCTCCCTCAGGAGGTGTCTCAGAACAGGAGGCCAGGGTAGGGTATTCTGAAGCTATATGTGTAATATCTTTAAAAGCCTCACCCAAAAATTGAACTGACTTCCTTAGCAATGTAATTCAGGCTTGGGAAGCCTTTGGTGTGCTCTTCATGCAGCCGGTGCCTGCAGGAGCTGCAGATGGCAAAGCGAGACCTCCCTGGGTGCCAGAGTTTCCTCTCTGGCAGGAGTGAGCCAGAGTAAAATCATCCTGCACACCAGTATCAGCAGGGTTTTCTGTGTGGTAACTAATTATACAAAAAATTTCTCAATACTTTAAAGGTAAATAAAGATGAGTAGCAAAGCTAGATAAATGTGCTATGTATTACAGATTTCATTATTTCAGGGTTGTTGTTTTTCCCCCTAGAATGCTGAGAATACAAAAATAGACAAAAGTATATAACTCCCCTACAGTTTGACCCCCCACCCCCCTTTTTTTTTTTTCCTGCTCCTCTGACTCCTTTTATATGAAAGGTACTGGATCAACATCTGCCTATCTAAGAGCACAGGTAGCCTGCTAATCCACTCCACCATGAGTCTACAGACAAGAATTTGCAAAATGAAAAAACCTTTATACTTTATTGTTGAGAACCATAGATTGGGTCACGTAAGTTTATATTGAAAAAGTTAATATGAGAAAGTATTTCCTTTTTGTTCAGTTATTTTCTTCCTGTGGTTCCATTTAAGAGATTAATAATTTCATAAGAATCCATTTAACACTTACTAGACATTAATACATTTTACATTAACGAGACAGCAGTTAATGCTCGCAGTTTGGAACTAGTAAGCCTGATGCATTAGAACTGGAGATGCAGCTATTTGTGGTGTTGCCCTTTAATAAGGATAGCACTGAGCTTTACATTTTCTTACTTAAAATTCTTCCTTGTTGAGGTGAAAGGGTCTTGTATGACAGTAATGTGAATAATATTTAACATAGTCAACGTAAGGACATCTGTTTTTATAGGACAATGCTGCAATATTTTATGGGGTGAATTAAGGTTAATATTCTTCACTGTAGCTTTAGATAATTAGTATACAACGCGAATTAAAAAGAAAATAAAACCCCTGATTCTTTGTTGTGAAATACTTTGTGTACAGTATACTTTTAAACTATGAACATAATACATGCTACCATCTAGAGAAATGACAATAAATGAGGCTTATGTGGTGTATGAGTAAACCAAAGTTTCTGCACCATTCATCAGAGATTCTCATTGAACGTTTAGGATTCAGCCATAAAAGTACGTTGATTATCTATTGCAGTGGTTTTTAGCTTTAGGGTAATATTCTTAAAGAACTCATATCTTACATGTGAATTTCCAACTGGGCTTTATATCTTGGCTGGGGAGTGATGGTTCTACATAGAACTGAACTGACCATGATTTAACAAAAATGGTAGGTAGGCTTTTTAAATATTGAATACAATGTGGTTTGGCCTTTCCATTCTTGAAATAACAGGAAAAAGTTAAAGTGCATTTTAAAAAGTGTTTTATTTCTTTGTCATTCTCTTACCAGTGTGAAAGCAATAGTTTTTCCTCCTGTTGCATCAGGTTACACTTTGTATGCATTCGTGTTGTTCACTAAGAACTATATATACGTACAGTATGTAATTTTGAAGCTCCATCGCACCTCTGTGGTAACATGCAAGATGTGTGTAAAGTAATTTTTACCATAAATAAAGGCAGCAGGATTTTATCCCATGCATTTATTGATGAGTTTGTCCTCTGTGCTGCCTTCTAATTCTGATCAGTAGAAAAGTAGTACATGCTCTATATCCAAATCCTCCATATCATGTTAAAATATAGAACACTGTATTCTAATGAAAGTATTCACGATTTGCCTGACAATGAGTTTATCAAGTAGTCTTGCCCCTTATCAAGCGGGGTGTTTTTTTTCTAGCAGAAGGTGTGAGATGCCCACTCTTCCTAAAGAGACAGGGGGAAGTTGAGTTTTTGTTTTTGGTTTTTGTTCTCTTAAAAAATGAATGTTGTTTTTTAGAATTTGAGGGCAGCATTTATTTCACCTAGGTTTGATGCCTGCAGGGTTCTTTCAGTGGAGAGGAACAAGCAATTCGTCTCTCTTTCTATTATGTTGATTAACTGTGTTATTAATCAACTTACAGTATTACATGGCATTTTATATTATTTATCTCTTAGATTAAAAATTTAAAAAGTAAACTGTCAATTTGAGATATTCTTTGTTATAAATTATAGGGATTTTTTTACAGTGATTTCTTAAGATTCTAACTTGAGATGTCATGTTCCAAGTTTAAAAGAAAAAAAAAACAAACCACCAAAACTTCAGCTGCATCTGTGTGAGTCAATAGGAATTGATTCATCTTTCAAAAACCAAAAGAAGTATTTATCAAGAATAAACCCTAATGGTAGAGAATAGATAAAACAATGAGACATCCATAACAGTTATGGCCTCGAATTATTTATTAATCTGTCTAGAAGCCAAAGACTGTGAAATAGTCATGATAAGTTCAGTATATCTATCTTAGATATGCAATAACAAAGAAATAATACTTTTAGGGTATATTGAATAATGCTTTTTAAGTGCAGATTTTTAGACTTTATGTACCTACAATGTAATAAAATTTTCCTTTGTAATTTGCTGTTAATAATTTAACCAAGTATTAATAGTTATTTTTACTTCATAGTTTAAATTCCATTTGCTAATTTTAATAATTCAAAAAACTGGTTGGCAAATGTTCTTGTTTACAGTAAGAGAAAATTAATGAAAAAGGTTTTAAGGTTATTTGCACTCAAATTTGACTGTATATTTTGTTCTCATGTAATGACAACTTCCCCGTTCAAGCTGTTTGTGCGGAACCTATATAAAATATAGTTTATGATCAGAATACATGAACATATTAAAATATAGGTTTTGTGGTTCTCCACAGTTAACTGTCAGACCTTAGCCTAAGACTACAGTTACTGTCTCTACTTTTTGAAAGTGTGACCTCTTTGTATGTCACAAATGGAAATAGTTGCAGCAAGTGACTACCCCAGTTCACATGGGACCAAAATTATGCTTCCATGGCTCCTCCATCAACAGAAATTGTAAATGCTCAACCAAGGTCAACATCTGAGCCCGACTTAATTTTCTCTGGTTTTGTTTAATTTGTTTTGGCGTTAGATGTAGCATTTTTTGAGTCCAAGTTTGCTTATATGCTTTGTGCGTCAAATAACGAATTTTCACAGAAGTTATCTTAGTTTTACTCCTTTAGCAATGGAACATTAAAAAGGCTATAATTATCACCTTTTTACCTTGATGAAAAGTTTATTAATTATCCCATGAATGCTACAGTGTAAGTGCCAACTTAAAGAGAAGGCAGATGTAAGTTGATAGACAGACACTGAAGTCAGTGATAGTCCACAGAAGCCAAGGGATAAAACTTCTAGCTTCTCCAAATGTGGAATTTAGAGTTAAAACTGGATATGAAGTTCTGTTGAAATATATACCCGATGCCATTATTTATCCTTTTGAGAAAATGACATTGTTTTCTTTGCATAAGTCCAGAAGTGATTTCCTGTGATTGTCTTGTAGTAATGAACTATTTCATTGGGGGATAGCTGTAATGAAAACAAATTTTTCCCATGTATGTTGATTTTTAAAAATGATGAATGCACAAATTTCTAAAACTTTTTTAAACCAATTTTTTTTTAACATCAGCTTGTTTTGCAAATCTCATTGAGACCTAATACATGTAAAACTGATCTAACTTTTTAAATAATGTTGTGCATATTTTAATGGAAATTTAGGAGCATCTCTTCTGCTCTTTTTTTGTCATTAATTTTTGAAACTCAGAGCAAAACAAGAAGAATCTGTTGCTGTAAGGAAGTATTAAATACAGCAAACATTTTCTTTGGCAAAGATTAGTAAACTCTGGAGATCTCAGACTCAGCTATTCATCTGAAGGGTATTTTCCAAAAAGCAGCAACTATTAAACTGAAGACTAGATACAGGTTGTCCCTCAAGTCATAAATCAGCATCAGTTGATTGAGACTGCTTTGTGGTGTACTATAAAGCCTTATTTTCAACTCACCAGAAATGGATTTATATTAAGGTTTAAAAAACAACCCAAACCCCCCCAAAACCCTCACCATACCAGATCATTAAAATTGTATTATTTTATCGAGTTAGTATTTCAGTCATGGCAACAGATGCTGAAATGCTTTAGTTGTTACAAACACTCTATTTCGATAAATACATGCTGAAATCGGAACTGACTAGATTATTTTAGGTTTTGCAGTCAAAAATATGCCTTTTCTCTACCCAACTAGATGCAATCCTATTTGCACTTTTTAAGTTGAAAGCAAGCCAGAACTATTGCCCTAAACATGCCATTTACTGTTACTCATTAGGTTGTGATTGCTTTTGCAGACAATGATGAAATAACGTAATTTTTTAAATCTGCATCAAGATCTTCTTTTAAACTCTGTCACAATACAGCATAGGGAAAAGGAGCTGCTTCCTCTGCTATATTTACTACCAAAAGCCTTTGAGAGTCTGGCTTTTCTCACATCATCTTAAACGTGACCATCTTAAATACAGTAATGTTCATGTGAAGTTAAGAGTAATTATTTATTCATAAGGAGATGTGTTTGTAAGTATTTGGCAAATACATAGTCATAATAGATTCCTGTCTCCTTTGAAGGAACATTTAACAATTTCGAAGTCTTTCTAAATATAAAGGAAGTGCTTTTGTGCCTCAAAGTTTTACATGTGTTAGACTACCTGTGCTTCATGTAGAACTAGTTTCTACCTCATGTGCGTTCTGCCCCAGCAGCCCCCAATCTGAAACTTTTCCTTTCCCTGAATTTTTAATTTTAGTTTTTTCTTTTGAATGAGATAGGGTTATAATAATACTTGATCTCTACACATCTGAATTTCAGCCTCAATCTCAGACACAATTTGGAATCTTTCCGTTAGAGTAACGATGTATTTAAATAAGCGTGCTTGCTGCAAATGGTGGAGGAGGAGGGATTGCTTGCTGCAAATGTGGCAAGGAGGCCCAAAGACATGCCATGTGGCCAGGGCCTTTTGGCTTAGCAACTGACACCTTCCTGATCCCCTTCTACTAGTGTTATTTTGCATGGAGTATATGAATAGTTCACTTAGAGATGACCCAGCTAAGTCACAAAATGAACATCTATTATAATTTTTCTTTTTAAACTGACACAGTTATTTTGAACTCTTTGATACCATTTTGCTCTAAAAGATTGATTTCCATGGAAGACATTTGAGCTCGACTTAACTGATACCGTATACGGTATCGCTTCACGTTCCAAAATCTCTCGTTGTTTCCTTCAAGGGAACATATTCAAAAAAAGTTTAAATTGTAGCAATTATTCTTTTTACAGCTCAGACTTCTCTTTCAATATTGGACCTGGGAAACTTTTTGCCATTAGCTAGCCTGTTACGCAACCAGTTAAACTAATATCGCTCCCTTGGTTTCAAAGACTGTAAGACTGTAGTTGATCATAGTATTTGAATATTGTTTTGAGAAGTAAACTGAATTCTTTTAACTATATGATAAGATTTTAAAATTTCTAACCTAGAAGATTTCCCAGTCAAAAATTTCCTAAGTTTATCTTGCTGCCAGTTTTTTATTATTTTTATTATCTGATAGTCAGGACAATGATCTGCATTGTTTCATTGCTTCATCCATCTTCACTGTATTGGACGAGGTTTTTTTTTTGGTTTTGTTTTGGTTTTTTTTTTTGGTTGTTTTTTTTTTTTTTTAAACACCAGACAAAAGCAGCTAATACTTCTATGGAACCTGACTGACTTGCTGAGGACTGGATTCATAATGCTTCCAACTGTATTGCCTTTTTAGACAGTCTTACAAAACTACTGATGTTTTCATATTCTGTTTCCTGGCTTTGGTTTGGGTCCTGTCCTCCATGTATTTAAATCTTGTTTTAAATCCTGGGAAGGAGTATGTTAGTGAAGCAGTCATGAAGAGTAGTGCTTGGATGAAGCTGACCCTTTGTAAGGTTGCACACACAATTGAAAGGAATCACTTGGTTCCCTGGATACTCAAAAGTCAGGTGGAGAATAAGGTGGCTGGAGTCTACAACTAAGACTTTCACAATTACTTTTATTGCTATTTCCTTGTCATTCTAGGTTAGTAAGTGCTTTCCAACACATTAAGATGGATGTTGCTGAGATCCCACAGTGTTATGATGTAAGGACCATCAGGCAGGTAAACTGAAATTAGAAGAAAAGAGTAACACATTTAAAAGTTTTACAACTTCAACATAGATCAGTAAAATTCAATATCAAAAGCATGGAAAAAGTGAGTCTACAAGTGATTCTTCCATGGGGGAAAAAGTAAAATCCAGCATAAATCCATCAGGATTATCAGTATTCCTGGTCCAGTACTCTTGCTAGCTGGCTGAGATTTATCAAGGGAGTAGGGAAGGTAATATACAACTGGAATGTTTTAGTTAGGCAAGTATAAACATAAAATGAACAAAAGCAACTCCCATTTTCCCTTTTTGTTAGTATAAAATTTTCAGACTATTTTGTTTAGCTTTTTAACAAGGTCCTTTCTCTGTTCTGGGAAAAAAATTTCAATGTGGAAACCAAACCAGATCTTCACTAAACTTGTTGCAAAACTTGTATTATGTCAGTAGATTTTTCTAACCAAACATTGATTAGACCATCTTTAATTACCTAACCTAATTTTGCTGTACATGAGAAAGCATAGCAAAAATTAAAAAGTGCAACACATTGACTTTGGGCTGCCTAAGTGTTCCTGGCTGGTACAGCAGCCTGTTAAATGCCAACAGGTTATAATTTCCACTTGTAAATAAGGTCACTTTCTCTCCTTTGGCATGATTAGAACAGTGTTCGTTTTCTATGTTCCATCAGATATATTTCCAGTCTGTTCCCTGTTCAAATGCACAAAAAGTGTAGTGAAAGGCAATGGGATTTGCAAGTGGGAAGTAAAATAAATGCCTAAAAGTTAACTTCAAGCCAGTTTACA
>NW_009614038.1:0-8104 GCF_000690535.1 Cariama cristata | reverse complement strand
ACCGAGGGGACCAGGCTCACCCCGCCTCCCCCCGCAGCTCGCCGAAGAAGATTTTTACCGCTTACCGTGGGCCTAAGAGCGCCCCGCGACCCCTCTGAGGTGCTGCACGGGCGGAGTCCTTGCAGTAAGACCTTCAGACAGCTTGGGCGGCTGCCCCTGGCAGTAACCACTCTCCCAGTCTGCCCTCCCTGTGGCTTTAGGGCCGTGACTAGTAACTCCGTACTTCTTTTGCCTCTTATGGTTAAGCGTTTTCTTTCTTAGACTTAAGTCTAAGCGTCCTCCGAATGTAATGGAAATCAACAAAAAGGAAGACTATGACTTAGGAAGGGCTAACTTCCCGGGAGAGATAGACTTGATTTGGTAGCACCCAAATGTTCTCACCTCCTTTAGAAATATGTGCTTAAGGAATTTTAAAATCCTTTGAGCTGATCATTAGCTAGAAGCTTGACAAATGCAGGTCTACTGTAATTGATGACACCACTATGACCAAGTACAGAATGTATTTAGAAAGACTCCTGCAGAATTCCAACGAAAACAGTTTCCTTGTCTATACCAATATTTTTTTCTTGTGTTACACTTTCACTCTTCTGCTTCTTAGATTTTTCAGAGACTCACAATCTTTCTGGAAAGTAATTTATTCCAAACACCATTTTATATTGCTCAGAGGATTTGCAATTGCTTTCTGTCAAGAGACATATTCGCTGTTATGCACCGTAAGTACTTATCCCACGAACAGCTTATGCTACCCTCCCCGTGATCTTGGCATTCCAGGAAGAGTTTTACTAGCATCCCAGTACAAATACCTCAATGGAGTGTGTTAGCTAGACTTCCCTTCCACAGCAAAAAATGTTACATGGAAAAAGTAGCAACATTTATAGTCCCGTATCCAAATGTTAGAACCTAAGGGTTCCCTTTTGACAAAGAGTGTCAGGATTATGAGAGAATGTGGGTCCTGTGAAGAAAGACGTCAGATTAAATTGGGATTTCTCTCCTCCCCCTCCAAGCGTTGATGGATCTCTTCTCTAAAACCCTGCACTACTGTACACTCCTGGCATGGCAGTGCTTTCTAGACCACAGCTAATCCTAGCAGATCTGCTCTTTCAAACCCGTTTCCTGATACTCAGGTTTCAACCTGATATACTTAAAATCTGAATCATTTCAGCACTGCTGAGCTCTCTTCCGACAATAGGAGTGACACGAGGTTAAGAGGGGTACTTTGTTCAGCCCCTTGAAGTTGGAGACTGAGCTCCGAGTAGAGGGAAAAAAAGACTCTTGAAAATGGTTAGCTGTGGCGATGTGTGGATGTGCGTATAGGAAGAATTCCCGCTGCAAGGAACAGCTGGAGAACAACTTTGATAACAAAACTGTGCTAAATCCCGAAGATTATATCATACAGTCTCTGGGTTTGTTTTCGAGAAATATTTTTAGTCAGTATTTATATTGTAGCAACATATACAGTCCCTCCAAAATGGACTAGGATTTGACTATAACAGCACAAAGTAAAATTACAATCTTTCCTCCAATGAGTTTGAGTTACAAATCCTTCTAATATATGCACACTAGAAAAAGTATTGATCAGCTTTGCTTATGCCTATGCAGTATGGGGTTTTGTACTCATATTTTAGCAAACAGTCAGAGAAGATCAAGTCACAGTATCTAGCTTTGTAGAAACCTAGCTAAGTTGGTTTAAGAAAAAAATAGCTGCCCTTGGGCTTTCATTGAGACTGCAGGAATTTATACATCTTATCTCTTTTTAATCGTTTAGCCTTATTAATTTCAATCTGAGATTATTTTTCTTTTAAGATGTATTATTATCTTTCTTAGTGCTACTGGGATCTATCAATACCTGGTGACTTCCATGGAAGCTGAGAGCTCAGCACTCTCCAGCATCAGGTCTGGCGTCTGTAACCCAAGTAAATGCATATGCAGGAGGAGGGCTAAGAAGTCCCTGCTATTTGTAAGACAATAGGCATGAATAGGAGCTGCAGATTTGCTTTCTGGTCCCGGGGTGCAGTATGAGCATTTAGGACACGCATTCACATATATTGCCTGTGCTGGCAGGTGTGAAATCATATCATGCTGGCTCAACTAATAAGTATTATTTCCCAGAAGTTTCTGCTTCTTGTGCTGTCTGTAATTTGCAAGATACAGCCTATTCAGATGTCCACACGCATCTAATGTTGATAGGTTTAATATGACTGCTTTGTAAAGGGTGAGGATTTTTGGAAGGGTAGTTTCATATCCTCAGTTGTAAAATGAGGAATGGTGGAGAAAACCTTCATTTCTGATCACCAGCTTTACAACTCAACAATAATTCATTGTATTTTCCACACACAATTAAAGGGTTACATGTCTCTGGAGCAAGGATTAGGCCCACTGATTCACGTATCCTTTCATACAGTAAGAAAACCAAATTATATTATCTTGTCCTTACAACAAAGCCTGTTTAATAAGACTGGGTTGATTAGTGACCATAACTTAGAAATTCATTTGAAATGGTGGCAATGCAAACCCTGTGTCCCTCCCTCTGCAAGACAACAGATGAGACAAAATCCTTCCTCACTGTTCTCGGTCTCAAAGACACAAGCAGATGACAAATGGGGGAGAGTGCTATAAATCTCAGCAAATTAATTGGTGTAGCTTTATTAGCTGATTGGTTTGTTTTTAAGAGGGAAATCTGAAGTACGATGTGGTACAGCAAAGAAAACAGTAATTATTAAAAGTACCAGAAAAAGAAACAGAGAAAAGAGGCGCACACAGAATTTGTTGCTTGTTCCTAGTCATGGTCAGCAAGCAGAACCTTATGCTCATAATGAATCTTTAAATGTGTTTTGTAGGAGTCCATACACAAACTGGGATCAGGGATTTCCCTCATGTTTAATTAGCAGTCTGAGAAGAGAGGACAAGGACATTTCTGGCAGAAGCTAGTGGGCCATAAAGGCCAGGCATGGCAGTAGCTATATTAGATCAGCTGGAGATGAGGAGGCTAAATTCCGGAGGACTATACAGGTAAAGTTAAAACCACATTTCCTGCAGAGCTGCAAAGAGCTAGTACAAGGACTCTGGGAAAGGATGGCACAGTTAATTAACATTTTTCTTAGTAAATTGCTTTAATGGCATTGTACATCCTAGTTTAGATTTCTTCCTGAGGGTTTTTTTTTCTTCAAGACCTCTTCTGTTTTAATTGATTAATAAGCCATTCTAGATGATCAAGGAAAATCTGATCTCTTGAATTGGCAGAATTTATTCATTACTCTTAGATAAGTCTTCAACAGGTATTAACAAGTGAACCCTGTATTATCAACTACTGATTTTCTTTTCCTCCAGTAAGTGACTCTATATCTGGCCTTCTTTACACAAGAGCAAAAATATCTTAACAGCTATTCAAGTCACATATTTAACTAGATATGTAAGTATTACCAGTTTAGCAATTGGTGTTGATTTACAATGAGAGGACTAATCTTTCTTCTCAAACACTAGATAATACTTTGTGTGAGAAAGAGGAGAGAAAAAATAGGATATCAGAAGTTTCCAAATCAGTGAATATGAAAGGCTGGGTGAAACAAATTGGGAAAAGGGTGTGTTAACCCCACTAGAGGCAAGAGAGAAGGCTGTAGATGATGGCTGTGAAAAGCTCACTTGTTTCACAAGTTTCACACTTCAAATTTCTTCCTCTTTCTCACTTTAATGTAAGCTGAAGGGGGCAGGAATAGGACTACAAGAAAAAAAACAAGATTTAGAAAACAAGCGTTGAACATTTGTTCAATCTTTCTTACTCTGTGAAAGATTAACCTATTTTGTGTGACCTTCCTTTTCTTAAATTATATCAGACTTTTGTATTTACCAAGTAATTCTTGTTTAAAAGAACGGTTACCTAGTTTTGGCTTGATGCAGCAGAGGTAAGGGACAGAACAATTACTTCTGTAGTATGAAATGAGAAACACCTCTTGATCATGCAACTGCATATTATACACAAAGTTGGATTAGTACAGCAATGACAACTATTGTTTCTGGAAGCTATGAACTACTAGTTCACCATGAGAAAACAAAAAACACATGAGAGGAAAAAGCATAATATTAATTGAGTGGCTAATGATGCTGAGTGCTGTCCATCATCTCCTGATGCTATATTGAGCATATCTGAGATATCGTTTGTAAGAGTTCTCCCAAATGAGGGTGCTGCAATGCCTCAAGCATCCCATATCTTGTACTATGAGCAGCACTGCCGATTTCACTGCAAGTAGTCTGCATTTAACAAATGCTTTAAGTCTAATCAGGATACTGAGCATCCTAGGAATTGCAAAATAAAGTTACAAATAAAAAAAAAAAAAGATAAAGCCATACTCTTCTAGTGATGGCCAGTGAAGGGACATGAGGCAACAGGTACAAATTGCAATACAGAAAATTTTACTTAAACATAAGGAAGGAACTTCTTTACTCTGAGGGCAGTCAAACATGGGAACAGATTGCCCAAAGAGGCTGTGGAGTCACCATCCTTGGAGATAATCAAAGCCTGACTGAAGGCAGCTCTGAGCAACCTGCTCCATTTGACCCCACTTTTGAGCAGGGGTTTGAACTAGACCATCTCTTGAGACCCCTTGCAGCCTCAGCTCTTCCATGATCCTGTGAAACTGAAAAGATCAATTAATCTTGTTTAAAGCCCAAGCTTACTATCCTTTAGGGTAAATTGAAACAAAACATGGTTTTTCAAATTTTCCATGTATGTAATCTATGTGTATTAAACAGTGGCAGTAACCTGTCTTCAGAATACTTTCACTGATGTAACTCTTCACCCCAAAACAAGAACGTGGCACACATGATCTTCTGTAACACCTGATGCCATGTATATGCAAAAACTAAAAGCTGAAGGCGGTTCAGAGGAGTAAGAAATGTCTTACAGAGCCTGCATCTTGTCTTGTCTTTCCCTCTCCCACCTTCCCTCCTCTCTCGCTTTCTTGTCTTTTGTTTTCTTTCTTTCTTTTTCTCTTTTCTTTCTTTCTTTCCTTCTTTCCTTTCTGTCTTTCTTGTGCATGTTACTTGTAGCTCAGGTATATGTGGATGGCACTATTTTTATTAGACTCTGTACCAAAATTAAGAGAGATCAGCTCTCAGTAACCCATAGCTCTCTAACTTCTCCAAACGATGACTGTACAGAGCTACTACACTGTTTTGTGCCGGCTTTGTAGCTGCCATCTCTTTGAATTCTGAGGTTTTCCCCTGCTCACCAAGCTGCTAAGGAAAGGCAGACATGAAAGCCAGTTAAATCCAAAAGAAAGAAAGGCTATGAGGACAGTAGAAGCTGGGTTTGTCAAGAGAAAACTCACACGGTTTTGCTCTTTCAGTCAGATATGCTCAGGACTTGAAACTACAACCAGGAATTTTGCAGTGCCAGGAAAGGAGAGTGGAGAAAAAAGAATGCTGGTGGGTGTGTGCGTGTGAAAAGTTAAAAATTGGTTTCTGCAGACTGATGGTCTATAGTTTACTACAGCAGATTTTAAGGAAGGAACCAGAAAAAAAACAAAACAGCTAAATCTGAGGCATGTAGAACTTTTAGATCTTGTGAAGAATATATATTCTTAAAAAATTATTTGTTATGGACATTTAAAAACAACTTTCATTTCCAATGGAAGGTTTTAAATTTTTTAAATAAATTTTTTTTCCCTCTCATTTTTTAAATGTGGTTAAGAAACAAGCTGGAGTTCTGAGGACAGGCACCAAAATGGGTTGTGTAGGGCAGTAAGATAAGAGATTATCAAGGGAGTAACTTCTGCTGCTATTTGGAGAGAGGACAAAGTTTTCTTTTCAACATCTTTTCACTGGGCAGCTTTCACATCTTTATTTTTGCTTGTTGCTGTATTTTTTCTCGTCAAGCAGTTGGAAAAATTATGTACGTCTAATCCTTGCAGTTAATGAAAACTATTCATATGCTAGTTAAGCAAATCATCTTGTTCAGGATGAAGAAAACTGTATAATGGATAAAACACAGGGCTGATAGAGAGTATTTATAACATGTAACATTTCTTACTGAAAAATAATGAAATGTGAATGTTGCAGCAAAACATTAAAACATTGGTTTTAAATCAAAGTATGGGGAAAAGTATAAAACACTTGCAATATTCAAAATAACGTGCTTACAAACTTAAAAGTGCCTTTTCTGTCCAAAATTATATGCTTGTTTGCAGTAAAAAATGCAAAAATGAAATGGGGTTGTACAAAATTGTTAAACTATTATCATTGACCTGGATCAAAAAATTTATAAACAGGAGAGACTTGTGACTTTGTTTATATATTTGACAAAGCTCATTTACACTAACACCAAAAAAACTGGACCCAAAATAATCAGTTCAGGGTCCAATCCCACTTGCTCTGAAGTCAGTGTCAGCTCCGGTGGGAATTCCAGAGGAGGACTGAGTGCATGTCTAACATGTAGGTGACTAATATTTTGTCTATGCAAGCTTAGAACAAAAAGTATAAGTGAGTTGTGCATTTTTCCTAAAAAAAAAAAAAAAAAAAAAAAAAAAAAAGAATGAATGCCATAATGACTCACCATTTTTCATTACATTTAACTTTTACTTGGGGACAAGGGAGACTTCATACTAATTTTGAAATATTCTTATTTTTAAAAGTTACAGACACTTTTTCCCACACTGTTACATTTGCCCTTCCAACTATAAACAGAGGGGCAGAGTTTATATGTAACGGTCTGGAAATCTCTCTACAGGATCTAAAAATAGCCTTTCAGTTTACAAGAATTTTGCAATGATAAACTACGTCTTGTAGTTTCTTAAAATGAGAGTGCTGAGTATGATTGAAGAGAAAAAATTCCCAGATCTCCACAAGTTAAGTACATTTGTTGCTATTTCTAATGCTTACTAGGAAAGTATTTCCTAATCTCATCATTAGCCCAGAGCTCAGCATTGCTGTCTTGAGACTTGGACTAGACTAACTTTGAGAACACTTCATGCTGAGGTAGAAGAAAGTATCTCTTAGCAGGAATCTGTTTTTATAGTTTTTATATCATGGAAATTTGGGATATGAGCAAGCAAAGCAGTGGTGTAGTGAGAAGTTAAGATAAAAATGGAATGTGTACTTGCAGCAGCCTCAGAAATACTTAAGAAGCAAATCTGTACTTGCAGTTAATAGTAGCTTAACATATAAGGGGAAGAAAAGGTGGTGTCAATAGCAGCAAAAAGAAGGAATGATGAACAGGAGATGATCTTGTCATGAGTGCAGAAGACCTATGAGGCTTTAACTTGTTTTAAAATCCTCACATTTGGCAGCATTTAATTTATTTTGTATAAACTAAACACTTTTTTCCAGATTTAAATACTTGCAGAGCTATCAGTACATTAATCTTCGACTGAAGATAATATACAGTCCTTTTGAAGGACTTTTCATCACTACCTTTTGAGAACATTTTACAGTGAGATCTTAGGAGACGTAGTCCATAGCTCTGTATCTGCTTCTTGTAAACACTTTTGCATCTGCTTGTTCAGAGCAAGATAGACAGCTGTTTCTTTGCAAATACTGTTCCTGATTTATATGCACACAACCCTGAACCCTTACATAGCTAATAATCAAATGTGCAAAATACTAACAAGTGATATTTTTCCCTCAGCACTGCTCCACGTGGGGACGTTCCTTGGCGGGGATAAGGAAAGGATGTCCCGTGGCAGCTGGCAGAAGGGGAAGCAAGGTGAGTGTGACTGGAGCACAAAGCTGCTGTATTTGCAAGGCACATATTGTTTTGTTGTTTGAGGGGTTTTGGTGAGCAATGGAGTTCAGCGATGGAGAGATGTGTTGATTAAATAATTAAGGCAAATAACTACACTTGATAATTAATTTTAAATGAGGGGATCACTTCATGTCTTGGAATTTTTTTGCAGTGATTGAACTACAATGTATCACTTATTTTAAACTCTCCTTCTGGATAACGGAGTTCATGAACTCGGCTACTGGTCGCCGCCACTGGCTGTGACTTCGGACCGTGCCCCCGCTACCAGCGATGTGGAGAGGAGAGCCAGCGCTCCCAAAAGCGAACTACTTGCCTGTGCGCTATTTTGAGTGAAACTCTGCAGGAAAGCACGGTGCTATACGCAATGCT
>NW_009614037.1:0-7913 GCF_000690535.1 Cariama cristata | reverse complement strand
TAAAAATATATATTAAAAATATGTATGTTGTTTTCATATAAAACAATATTCTGTTTAAAAACCTCAATACGTCACAGCTGCAGTGCCTCACAAAAGCAGTCAGGACCCCCCAGCCTTGACTGAAAGAAGAGCAAGAGCAGACAGTAGCAACTACAGGAGATGAAGTCTCCAACCGCATGTTCAGAGCGGAGCGGCTGCCGATGGAAACGAAATCACACAATGGTACGTGACGTCTAGCGCATGATGCAAAATAAGCCTTTTGGTTAACCCATGAGACAGACTACTCCACAAAAAGAGCAGCAGATCACAAGGAAAGCATCAGCATGAAATGAGCAAAGTAAAGGGAATACTGTGTAAGTTTTGCTCCTGATTCACCCTTTCTACATGCATGGCTCAGTTGGGTACAAATGATGTCTGTTGAATCGTTTGCTTTAGTAACCAATGACTGAAGTAGAGCAATAAACATATTCTGCAAAAAGCAGTAAACTCACAGAAAAGGCCCGCCAAATATAAAGTAGATTTAAACTAGAAACTCTTATCCAAACCCACAAAGTTCACAGCAGGATCCACGCAAATCTCACCAATTCAGTGACACAACTCATCCACATTTTAAAAAAAAACCCACAAAACTCTGTTAATAATCAAAATCAAACCCTGTGTGCTAAAAGGGGTGTACAATATTTGCAGAACTCCACAGCCCATTAAAGGTAGTCCAAATCATGCAGTTTGACATATAATCAGTACTTGGAATACAAATAGCTTTTTCACGCCTAAATGCGGTTCCACACAATCACAGGCAGCATTTGGATATCCTTGTGTTTGAGAAGCAAACGCACAGAACGAGGAGAAGGCAGGATGAAAAGGGAATCAGGAAGAGAGGCATTAAGGATGTTCTACAACGGGTAAACGTAATAGTGAGTTAATAACATACAGATGACCTTTAGTAAGGAAATTGCTACTGAGCCACAATAATTTTTCCTCAAATAAAACTTTGGTTCTGGTTACAGCAGCTCTGTTTCTGTTCAAGCCAAACCTTTGGCAAGACAAGTCACGTCCTGATTTCAATTCAGTCTCACAGAGTCCACACCATTTATCTTTGGGGTTTGTGTAAAATATTCTGTAACAGGCAGCTCAAACATACACCCTCATTCCCAGCCCGTTTCTGCAAAGTCCAGGATGCAAGCACTCCTCATGAAATAACGAGAAGTTATCATGCATTCAGGTCAATACAATCAGACTCACTTCAGTAAGAAATTTTTTTCCTACATTGCCACTGTAAAAAATTCAGAAAGTAAGAAAAAAAATAAACAGTGTCCCAAGAGGAAGGGCTTCAACTTGCAGCGTTAACATCCCCTCCTAAATTTCCAGGACAATGAGGTGTCTCAGAGCTGCCACAGGGAAAAACTACAGGCAAAAACATAAAGGATGGATTATTAAGCACGGGTGCTCAGATGTTTGCTAGCAGGCCAATGAAGACCATAAAAGCAGTTTTCCAATGGGGACTGGGTGGGGAGGTAAGCAAGGAGCAAATTGCATTCTGCATTACACCAGTGCCCTGGGCCCATGAAGAAGTGGCAAGATGGAAAGATTCTCAGATGAAAACCTAGATCTATTTTTAAAACACTTTCAGGCTGCAAGCAGGGAATTCAATGAATTGATTTGTTCCCAAATTCAAGGCATGCATCTAAATGCAGAATATGGTGGTGTCAAATCCATCCTCCATTGTAGGGGTTTCCACTGAATGCAAAAGCCCCCTTTTCAAAAAGAAAAGAAAAGAAAAAAAGGATGAGGCGTCAATTGGCTTACATCTCTGAGCACTTAAAAACATACCCATTAAACACCTTATTATAAGACCAATGCCAAACTCTTTCTCCGCTCACACATCTAACTCCAGACATTGCTTCCTACCTCCAAAAACACATATGAATATTTAAGAGTATAAGATCAACACAGTGAAAATAGAAATCTTCTTCAGCTTCTGAATTCTGAGCCAGCCAACGCTGCACGGGATCATTTCCACCCTAAACCTGCACACACAAAAAGTGTGGCCCTCCTAATGATCAACAAACAAAACACACCATTTCTGTCTCCTGCTTTTTTACTCTCACCTCCTCTTCATGTTCCAGCCTCTTGTTCCTCTACAGACTTGTTTTCTCCCCCTCTCCTCTCAATCACATCCCGTCGGCTCCTTTCCCTCTCCGTATCTCCTCTGCTCTCTTTGCCCTCCTCACTGGACTCATCCCTGGGTTCCCTGACCATTTTCCAACAAAGTCACCCTGCAAACTTAAAGCGTTGCCATCTTCCCTGGCACAACCCTGGGTCCACCTCAGCTCAAGAAGAGGAGCCAACAGCCTTTGCAAGCAAGAAAAGCCTGATATCCAGCTTCCACATCAATGTGTATTACTGGGCATCCTTAGAGATCAAAGGATTTGCAACAGTGCCAGAGGAGATGGTGACTTCAGTGATCCTAAGGCATGGTAGCATCCACGCCTCCTCACAAAGCAAAGCCACTTCTCTTGTATGTCTTCTTCTTTGGTTCCTGCCGCCCCTCTCAGGCATTACCTCTGGGAACTCGCCTTCTCTCAGCACTAGAGCAGAGCAGGGAGACCCTACCTGCACCAGATCGCCTAGCTGGAAGGAAAGATGGATACATGACCTAGGCTGGGGTCCCGGGGACCCTCGCCAGGGCTGCTGGCATGAGTGGGTGCAGCATAAAGCACAAGGTGGTTGAAGAACTGGGCTTTTTTGTCAGAGCGCATTGTCTTCTGCCTACGGCCGTTCCAGTAAGTTAATTGTAGAGGCTTTCAGATGGAGCAGGACTCGGGAAAAACAATACAAGCTGGAGAGGGCATTTTATGAGTCCAAAGGTCTCCATGTTCTCTGCCTGTGGCAAAGTCCAGCTCATCTTCAAAGTCGCCATGCATCCAACTTTTGAGACCAAAACAACAACAGAGCTTCAATGCTTACGATGCCCCTTTAGCCAGACAGAAGGATCCAGCAGCCAAAAACTACACCATGGGACAATCACCCTACACCCCCAAACACACATGATGTCCCTTCTGCTCCTCAGCACACCAGAGAAACTCTGAAGCATCCTCTCACAAGCAGCTTAGTTACTCGTTCCCAAGTACGTAATTGTTCCTGCAGCAATCTTTCTAGGTCCAATACTGCAACCTCATCACTGTGTTCTCCTGCGTACAATGCTTTCCTTTTTAGCATTGATTTTGTTTCCATTTCCCATTAATTGCAGGTGGATCCATTTCTGGGCATATATCAGACTCTTAAATATGCTGCTTCACATTTAAAAACCACTCTAACACGTCTTGAACATCTCTAATTTTAATGCATCACTATTCATTACCACCCTATTCTACCCAGATTCAAAAGAGTATATACTCAAGACTGAGATTTCCACATGAGACAATTTATTTCATGCAGCACCAAGACATGGACCTTCCAGAGCTGACACAGAATAACAGCAGGTACTCACAGGAGTAGATAAAATTAACTGAGTGTCTCAGTGCCTAGGTACCAACTTCCAAGCATCATATCATGCACTAAATAGGCATCTCCTGTGCCATAGCTTCTGGACACACTGAAGCTGTGTCCATCAAACGATGCGCTCTCACAGAAGACAGCCCAGCCCAGCTGACAGAGCAGCCACTAAAAGCCAGGAGACCTCTGCTCCCTTCTTGGCTTCACTAATCCCTCCATGGGGTCACCTCTGTGCTGCAGATTCCCAAATGAGAGGGAGTAAACCAGGGAAGACTTTACTGACTTTCTTTGTAATAGATTTGCAAATACTAATCAAAGCCCCAGATAAAACCTGGCACTGCCACTGTTGTTCTTTCATGATTCAAGAGGAAATCTTGAAGAGTACTAAGACAATGCAGGAGATCAAGTCTGGCTAAACGAAACTTGAAATTAATTTCCCCTTTAGAGCATGTATGAGGTACGCCTTTCATCTGCCCGTATGATAACCACCTTCAAGCTAGGATAAGAAAAAGTTTCAAAACAACCTCATTAGCGTTTCAGCCAAGTTGAAGTGCTCCAAAAGGCTGGTCCATTTGAAGAGGAAATAGGACTGAAGATAAAAAGCATCTTTAGAAAAGGGTGCACAGCTAAACCAGTCAACAGCTTGCTACGCTAGCTTACAAAATAACTTCTGTCTTACTCATCAGAAAAGCGTTTTACAAAGACTAACCTTACTATCTGAGCTAACAGGGCTGCCCTTTTTCACCTTGCTGTCGAGTAGTCTACATTCCCACCCTCAGCAGGAGGTTCCTCCTTTCTACATGGCATTCTCTGAATGTCCTATTGCCATTTCCTATCAATACTCTCATCGCAGCTGAGCAGCCCTACTGCTCAGTTAAAGCTAGGAAATTGTGCATCTAAACTTACAGCCAGGCTGGAGTTTGAGCAGGAAAAGGTCCCAGGATTTCAACTTCATCTTCATTTGTTTGACAACAGCTACAGTCGAAACACTTCTGACAACAATTTCTACAAGTCCACCGGCACAGCAAGAGATCCGAGATTCTAGCGAGCAGACCCTGAAGCCATTGGAAACCAAAGTACAAGATTACAACCCATCAATAGCTATCGAGAAATAACATTCAGCTGTATTTATGTTGGTGTTTCTGCAACAGAACATTAAGAACTGTATTTATTCCATCTATATCAACAGACAAGTGCTATGCAGTTACCAGCCCAACTTCACTGATGTCATAACAAGGCAGCAAAATAAGAATTCACGGCAGGTATCTTCCCTCTAGTAGCGATGTATTATTCTGTAGAGGTTGGCAAGAGGGCGATTTACAAAACACTATGGCATAGCAATAGGCTAGAGTAGAAACATGCTTATTCTTTCACGCACATCAACAAACTAATAGATCGGCAAATGTACAACAGAAGGAATTAAAAACAGAAGGTAAGTGAAAGCTCTGATTTAATCCGGCAAGAGTCTATTTAATTTACACAGCAACGTGAACACATTTTGTCCCTGTAGATGTATCAGCACGTAGTATTTGTATGATCCATACACATACCGCACCACAGCCCAACAAACTTGCCACTAAAATGGATTAGCAAAAGCACACTGTCCACATGCCTCTGTTCTGCTATGATGATTAATTTAATTAAGAACCTTCGATGATTTTTTTTTTTTAAAGAAGTTACTTGACCCAGAAAAGTATTTAATTTCTTAGGTTTCCATGGAGGCACTGGCAGCATCACCTGTAACAGCGTTCCTCTCCTGTTACAACCACGGGGTGCGAGCACTCCATCAGAGGGGCAACAGGCTGCTGCCCCATTTCCAGGCCATTCCTACAGCCTTCCCTCCACTTCAGAGCTTTGCTTGCTTCAAGAGGAGCAGAAAGCCAAACCTTAGCCCATTTCCCACTCACGCCAGCTCCAACTTCTGCGGTTCATTAGAAGGCTCATTAAGCAGCACAAGGGCACTGCTAATAAAGGGCATCGCTCCGCAGTCACGGGGGGAAAGACACGCAGCTGCAAGGGCACAGCACGTGCACACCCAGGGTTAAATCGCTTTACAATTGTAAGTGACCTTGAAACGTTCCTAAGAAGCTGAAGAAATAAAGCATGTGAGATTTTCTCCATAGATATCCTCCAAAAATACTTGAGACATTTGCAGTATTCACAAGTGTGCCGATACAAGGGCACTATCACACCACGCAAAGGGATTTCCTCTGAGGAACGCAGATCCGCAGAGAAGACTCCACAGGAACGTTTCTTTTTGCTCCAGTAAAACACACAGTTTTTTCCATAAACAAAATCTGAACATAGCAAAAAAAAGAAAATTACCAGCCCAAAATGTGGTGCATTACTTATATCTAGGACACCAGTAAAGAGTCAGAAAATACGAGACAATCCCCTCAGGATGGAGTGAGGAGACAGAGAGGAGAGTGAATCATCAGATTAACTCACCTCATTTATTGGTTCCAACTGTCCTTTTAGACATCCAGGATGAAGCAAAGGGGAACAAAATGAAAAAGACAAAAACAGGTTAGCAATGCTCAAATAACTTTAAATTTTCTGCCATGACATGCCCCGGCCTGGGATGAGCTGGAATTTCTGGCAAGACAGTACCTTGTGTATGTTAGAGGAAGGAGAGGTCTCCTGACTGGGCATCAGCTTCTGCTGTTTCCAGTTCTTCCCCACCAAGCTCCCTCTGCTCCTCCTTCCCCAGAAACAAAATTCCCAAACCCACCCTGGAGCATGAAAATCCTGCTCGTTGCCCCTTGCTAATGGGGCATCACATTCAACCGCTTTTTTTCTGTTCTTCAATAACCCGCCTCTAACTGAAGCGACTACTTGCTGCTGACAGCAAACCACATCCAAATTTTCCAGTTAGGTGCCACAGTGGGGAAAAAAGGCTTTCCTCCAGATTCAGCCCATGTAAACGTAGTTTCAATGCCAACTTGTTAAGAGCAATGCTTCTAGGAAGGAGCATGGACTCAGAATACTCTCCATTACGTACACATCACTTGAGGTGGCTGGACATCTTCACTCTCATCCTCAGATGTGACTTGAAGAATACAAAAAATAGAAGTTAAGTGCTTAAAACTTGAGTCATGCACTCCAGTTTGAAAATCTGCACTGCAGCCACTTCCCCTAAGTCATGGAGAAAATCTACAGCAAAGGAAGAAATCATTGCAAGCTAGTGTTTTATTCACAAAGCCACCCTTGCAATATTATACTTGACCCACTTCATTTATAACTGGAGACTCAGTAGCATTTGAGATGCCTGCTGAAATGTCTTTCCTATTGCTTTCCCTTGACAATGTCCAAGAGTTTCCTAATTGTCCTGGCTGTCTTTCTATAGAGGGAATCCCTAAAAAAAAAAAAAAAAAAAAACAACCAAAAAAAAAAACCCCAAACAAACAAAAAAACCCCCACACAAACCAACACAAAACTGCAAATCAAAAAACCACACCAAAACCCCCCACTCTACTCTTCCATATACAGAAATTGGTTTCTAGCTTTATGCTCATGGAAGGGACAAGTGCAGCCTTTTACAAAGAGGCTGGGACAGAGAAGTTGCCTTTAGTTCCAAGAACTCTGCCATGGACCACGTTTCAGTGCAAGCCCCCCTTTTAAACTTCACCAGGCACTGGTTTCTGAGAAAAGACCACCACTTGTTACAAGCACAAATGAAGAGACTGGAAATGCTGAGGCATGATGTGACAAGACAGTGATTACCAGATACTCATGGACCAACTGTTTAAGAAAATTCTAAGTGGTTTAAAGGGCTTTATCATTCCTTATTAATGCAAAGTTGCAGCCAAAGCTACAGTGGTTTAGCAAAGCTGCAAGGAGAATATTTAAATTGCTCTAAAACGAAGCGGCTGGATTCGTGCCACACGATCGAACGCCGCCGCACGTGCTATGCAAAGGAAGCAGCATTTCCGAATGGCCCACAGGGACGCACAGCAGGCTTGTGTCAAACAGCCCTCCTGGTCACCATCAGCCAGCAGCGATGGGAAACCATGCCTGTGTGCCACCAGCCCCACCGGCACATGCAGCGGTCCCACAGGCACCATAAGAAAGTGAGTTCGTGATCACCCACAAATCTCCACCAGGAAATGGGAAGACAGAAATAAGAACTAAATACCATAGTGCAGAAAAAGAGGTAAACAAGTAACCAGTGCCATATAGGGCTTAAAGGCAGGGGCCCATGAAAGGAAAGCAAACACGACCAGCTGTGTTCATCCACCTCGCTCGCACTGAGCAGGAGGGTCGGGGCTGGGGAAGGGCAGAGGTTTAGGGAAGGATGCACCAGCTCGCAGGTGCTGGGGGATCCCAGGGAACAAAGCTCCTGCAATGTGCTCAGCACTCCCAGGAGCAGCTCAGCTCCCCCGGGCTTAGGGAGGCACCATCATGCCCTGCCACGTAGT
>NW_009614036.1:0-2666 GCF_000690535.1 Cariama cristata | reverse complement strand
ACTTCGCTCCCCGTGGCCGTACTCCCCCTGCACCCTCCCTCGTCTCCCCTCTCTGCGAGGGCCCACGGCAGAGCACAGCTCTCCTTATTTCACCTTCCTCCAGCCCTTCCTCGCTCTCCCCTCTGGCCTAGGCTCCCTCTGCCCTTCACCTTCTCTGACAGCACCCTCCTCTTCTTCCCCGACCTTTGCCTTCTCCCCCCCATCAGCTTCCTCTGCCCCCTTCTTCCTCCCCTCTGCCCGCAGACTTTGTCCCCTGAAGCCCCTTTGCTCGGCTGCTGGCACACACAAGCCCCACGACAGCTCTATCTAGCCACCTCTGGAGAGCCCGGCTGCTCCCAGCAGCCTGGCCCCAAGCCCGGGTGGCCCAGAGCTGCAGCGGGATGCCGGGGGAACAGCCAGCTCTGCCCCCCCCTTAGTCTGGGGCTGAAAGGGACCAGGAGCAAGCTGGCTTGTAACAAGCACCCTGTGCGAGCACCTTTTAAGGAGCTCATTGCAGGTGGTGGTTCATTAACAAAATTCTACCCACCTGCAAGGAGAGGATGTTTTATAACCCTAGGGACTGGGAATTCAGGATTTGGCCCTCACTGAACACCTCAAAGCAGCTGTTTGAGGTGATTCTGTGCTATTGTCATCATTTTCTGCACCGAGCAGCTCTATGAACTGCAACCCAGTCCTTTTGGTGTTGCTGAGTTACATTTCACACGCTCAGCTCTGTAAACCTCCTTTCTTCAGAGGAAATGAGGTAATTCTAAACGTTTTGCAAAAGAAAGCAATGTGCTGACTCCCCAGCTGGGGCAGACTGTGGGAATTCTCATTTGTTGGCACATAACCTGTACAGAAATCACCAATGTTTGATTATATAGAGTGACAGGTCAGATCTGAGCCATTCTTGTAAAACCTACAGGAAAAAAAATATTTTCACAAAATCATGTCACCTGGCTTTTGCTGCCAAACAGCCTAGAGCTTTGCATCCAAGCACTCACTCAGTATGGCGACACTACACAGATAAATGATAATAATTTATTGTTAGGAACAGAATACTTTTCACAGGCAATTATTTTTCACAATTAATAGAACAGCTCGGTTGGAAGTGACCTACATCAATCATCTAGTCCGACTGCCTGACCACTTCAGGGCTGACCAAAACTTAAAGCATGTTATTAAGGGCATTGTCCAAATGCCTCCCCAACACTGACAGGCAAGGGAAAAAAGATTTTTCCACTTCTATACTAAAATTATTGACAAAAAAGATCTAGGAGCCAGTCAGAGATGGCTTTCTCCCAGACACACCAAAAGTGCTTGATTATCTTTACTGGGTTACAAACGTCAGCTTAAAAGAGACTCCTCGATTCTGGTCTGCAACTGCATTAAGGCAGAAGACTTTCCAGGCAGTCACTGAATTTTGGGAATATATAGATATGTATAGAGAGGTCTATGAGGAGAGAAGGGGAGAGGAATAGCCTACAATTTCTCTCTTATTCCCTGCTTTATCTCCCTCTTCTGCTGCTCTACACGAGAGCCGAATACTAGCCACCACTTTAATCACCCAGGGGCTCTCAGCTGCCTGTCACTGCTGGATTGGATGGAGTTTTCTGACACAGATCCCATCTTTTCTGGCTGCACAGTCTGCTGCTCTTGCGTAAACTTCTTATATTGCCTTTTCTGTAGGCATCACTGCAAGGTAATGCAATCAAGTATAAATCCAGGGAGTTCCATCACACAGAAGGGAAAAAAAAAAAAAATCATCTAAACTCACTGCCACGTGAGTTAATTTGGACCACAGAGTCTCTGCTGGATTCCAGGGCTGACAAGGGCAAATAAACCCCCTTGGACCAAACTCCACACTAGCAAGTAGAAGAAAGGCCACCTTCTCTAACTCTTATTCCCTGAAGCTGAAAAGCAAATACCAAAATCCCAAGTCCTTCCTGAACTTACTTGTATCTAACAGGCACTTTTCCTCCCCAGAACCCTACAAATCCTCATTTCCCTCCATTTTAAGCTCCTTCCACCCTTCAGAAAGACACGAGAGTTTGTCCTCAAAAATAAGAGAGAAACCTGCCTCAGAAGCACTGATTTCTCATCAAGGTGCAAAACAGAGAGAAGAGGAAGAGCTGGGGAAGACACAACGCCAGGGTGATGCTGTGGGGCTGTTTGTATGGGGCTTCCCCTCACAGCCCCAGCTAGGGAGCCTAGAAACACCCCCACCCAAACCCACCAAGGCAGAGAAGGCACTGACACCCCCACTGAAGGGTCCCGAGCCTTGCCCAAAGTCCCCAAGAAGCCCATGGCAAGGTCAGGACACCCTCCGCATCCCAACCGGCGCTGGAGCAAGCCCCTTCCCCTTCGCCCCCGGGGGTGCAGGGACCCAGCCGAGGGCATCAGAGCAGGGGGGACCAGGGGGCAGCTCCCTTGCATCCCGGGTCATCCCCCCCACCTTGCCAACCCCAAACCCCGCTCCCTGCGGCCCCATGCCGGCCCCGCTGTCCGCCGCAGGGCTGGGCGGAGAGGAGGAGGAGGAGGAGGAGGAAGAGGAGAAGGAGGCCGGTCTCGCCTCGCCTCCCCCTTCCCTCTCGCCGGTTTTCCTTGCAGCATTTCCATGCTAGAGGTCTCCACCGAGCTGCGGAGAGAGGATCTGCCTGGCTGCGCCGGGCCCTCTTCCTTCCTTT
>NW_009614035.1:2410-2617 GCF_000690535.1 Cariama cristata | reverse complement strand
GGAGCCCCTTCCCCAGGGTGTCTCCCCCAGAGCATCCTCCGTCCCTTCCTCGAGGAGCAGCCCTCGCTGACGACAGCTTTGACCGAGCTTTAATTGTATAACGAGTCCCAGCGTTCGCAGCCGCTCTACTGTGAACACACAGAGGCAGAAGGTGCCCGCTCCAGCTGTGGCATGGGGGCCAGATGTGCAGGGGCAGGGGAGCGGACA
>NW_009614035.1:922-2252 GCF_000690535.1 Cariama cristata | reverse complement strand
GATGTCGGGGTGCAGCTCATGTGGCCCTGTCCTGCTCCACCCCCGGGGACACCCATCAGCACCTTGTCTCCCATCAGGCTGCACCCACCACCCCAAAGCTGGCCCCCACCCCATGACGGAGCACCCTTGATGTCACCCCTCCGGCTCAGCGGGTCCTGGGTCCCCATCTAACCCCCATCCCTGGAGGGCTGCACCCTCCCCTGCCCCTGCCTGCCTCCAGCCCCCCCAGACACAGCCGCCCTTGCAGAGCTGGTCCTTACAGCGGCGACTCCTTAAATCCTCCAAAACCAAAGCACAAACCCTTTGGGGGCACTTATTGCAACCCCTGGCCCGGGAGGGGCTCCTCTGGCCCCAGACCCCCGGGAGGGGACAGGTGGGATTGGGGTACAGCCGTAATTACTGATGGCGAGCACCCACGGGAGCCCGGGGACCGGCAAATCCTCAGGGTGCTGTGGGAGCAACACCTCTGATTATCAGGAGTGTTAATTAACATCACCTCACCTTGGGTCCTGCCGGGGTGGTGGCTGGTGACACCGATGCCACCAGGATGCTCACGGCAGTGCCGAGCTCTGCCTATTTTTATCTCCTCCTTGATGAAGTTTGGTGGGATGCTTCCGTCCCCAGGGGGTTTAATAATCCCAGACAGGATCCCTCCCTTTCAGGAGGGGCTGTGCTGGCAATGAGCTTCACCCCTCTCCCAGTCCAGCACCATCCGCCCCGTCTTTCCTGGGATGCAGGGGCTGGATGGTCCTGCCATAGCCCATCCCCATGGCTTTAGGACAGCCCTTTGGGTGCTGCACCCGCAGCTGGCAGCACCCCTCCGTGACACCTCCGCACCCCCTTTCCTTCCATCCAACACCAGCTAAATATCCCGGTGCAGCTCCAGGATAACTGGTCCGGTGCATGCCAGGGAGAGCATCCCCTGCTCGTGGTTCTCCTCTGGAGCTGGAGGCTGCTGGGATGGATTTTGTTTTTACTGGGATGGATTTTGTTTTTACTGGGATGGATTTTGTTTTCACTGGGATGAATTTTTCCACCTCGGCTGCCAGCGCGGTAGGTCGGTGCTGGGGAAGGGGCTGAGGCGGCACAGCTGGCACCGGTAACGCGGCAAGAAGGGGCCATTGTGGCGAGGCACAGCTGCGTGGGGCGTGGGAGGCGAGCAATGGGAATGCAAAACGCCGGCGACGGGAAGGGCTTGGGGGATTCAGCACCCCCGAGGGGGTTTGCCCACTCTGCATGTGCCCCGGTGACAACAGGGACTTTACGGGCAGCGATGCCATCCCCTGTCCTGGCATGTCCCTGGGGACTGGCAGGTGCACTCGCTCCGGGG
>NW_009614035.1:660-877 GCF_000690535.1 Cariama cristata | reverse complement strand
CTGGGGTGCTCCCCAGGGTCTGGTCCCCTTGGAGCTGGGGCTGCGTCACCAGCAACCTGCTCCTGGGGCTGATGGAGATGGGTCCTTGAAACGGCGTGACAAAGTGACACTGGGGACGAAGGGGAGGACAGAGAGCGGCTCCGTGCCCTTCCCAGCTCTCCTCTGCGACCCAGCGGGCACCAGCGCCCGTTTTGCTCGCTGAGCTCTTGCGAATTAT
>NW_009614035.1:0-253 GCF_000690535.1 Cariama cristata | reverse complement strand
TGGGGTGAGCCCTGGCACGGCCCCCCCCCGCCATGGAGCAGCACCCTCAGGCACTGCTGGGACCCCAGGAAGGTTTGGGGTTCAGCTCCGGGGTTGGGAGTGAGGTGGAGAGCTGTGCAGTGTGGGGGACCCTCCCTGAGATGCTCCCGGGGAGGGGCTGGAGACAAGGAAGCGGGGGTCTGCATGCTGGGGACCCTGGGGGTGCACTGGGGGGAGCAGGGTGACCCCCACACGCCCAGCCCACCCTGCACCC
>NW_009614034.1:316-627 GCF_000690535.1 Cariama cristata | reverse complement strand
AAACCGGCAAACGGGGGAAACCTCCTCACGGCAAAAGCGATGGCAGGGCCGGGGGTGGAGGGTGGGGGGAAACCAGGAACACACGTGTCGTAAACTCGGCGCCGTGAAGCGTGGAAAAAGAAATAAAAGACCTGGTTGGAATCACAACCTCCATCCCAAACACCCGGATGCTGGAGTCGCCCGTTGCAGCCAGCCCCACCCCGAAGCGGTTTCCTACTGATAAGGGCGGGAGGCAAAGCCAGCATCCCTCGGGATGCAAACCCAGCATCCCTCGGAAAACACACAGGCTGGCCTTCACGCACCGCGGGGGC
>NW_009614034.1:0-219 GCF_000690535.1 Cariama cristata | reverse complement strand
GGCCATCGGCACCCACCCCTATAGCCCAAATCTGGTGGTTTCTCAACTCCGCCAGCCCAATTCCCAAAGGCCCACTGGCCCCAGCACGGTTTCCCATGGTTTTCCCCACCGGATCCCCAGGTAAGCACAGGCTCAGCCATCACCGGTACCCGCAGCAGGGAGAAACCAGCTCCGCTCCCGGAGGAGCAGCCGTGCACGAAGCCAAGCAAACATGGCAGG
>NW_009614033.1:0-12351 GCF_000690535.1 Cariama cristata | reverse complement strand
GAGAAGAGTGACAAAGCTGGTGAAGGGCCTGGAGAACAAGTCTTACAAGGAGTGACTGAGGGAGCTGGGGTTGTTTAGTCTGAGGAAAAGGAGGCTGAGGGGAGACCTTATCTCCCTCTACAACGACCTGAAAGGAGGTTGTAGCGAGGTGGGGGTTGGTCTCTTCTCCCCAGTAACTAGCGATAGGACTAGAGGAGACGGTCTCAAGTTGTGCCAGGGGAGGTTCAGGTTGGATATTAGGAAGAACTTCTTCACTGAAAGAGTCATTAGGCACTGGAACGGGCTCCCCAGGGAGGTGGTGGAGTCACCATCCCTGGAGGTGTTCAAAAAATGTTTAGATGTGGTGCTTCAGGACACGGTTTAGTGGGTTTAGCGGGCATGGTGGCATCGGGTATACGTTGGACTTGATCTTTGAGGTCTCTTGCAACCCTAATGATTCTATGATTCTATGTTCCTGTGATTCCTGCATCCTCCACTGTGCAGGCTTAACATTCTCTCAGTGCATCTTGTTTTGTACAGACACCACTTCAAGTTTTGATAACACCTTCTACACATTCTCAAAACATATCAAAACCAACATCATTCATGCATTTTCCCAGCCTTCCTTTTATATAAGCATTTTCCCTGTGACAAAGTAAGGAAGACAACCATACTTTCATAAACTGACATTGATCTCTAGTTAGTATCTAGAGGCATTCAGGGAACAACAAATTCGTTGTCAGTAACATAAAATAAGACACACAGGATAGAAACCAATGCTAAGTTTGCATAAACAATGATGGGTCTCTGAACCAACCTTCTCTGCTCTGGAAAGAGGTTGTGGAATTACAATAGAAAGTTCTGGTTCAGTGAAAGCTTTCTCAGGTGTTAGCAGTGGTTAAAAAAAGGCAAACTATTATAGCAGTACTTGGATATAGCTGTTACAGACTACAGACATTAAGTAGGACACGTTTTATTAATAGACAGGACATTTTTGCACTGTATTGTGCAAACATACAAGGAAGTATTCCTTGAATATTTGCACAATTACCTAAGAAATACCATTTAACAGAAATGTCAAGACTTCTCTGTCCCACACCTGTATTTCAGGAATGTAATATACTTCATCTAATGCACAAAATGGTAACAAAAGGGGTAAAATTAAGCAACCACTATGTGTCAAGAAGAATTCACCTAGCCAGTCTACAAGGGCTGAAACACATCCATCTGCCTGTGGGTTAACATCTCTCATAAAACAATCACTCCATCTCTCATCTGCCAGTCCTGTTTCTCAAGGGAAACCTATAAAACACCTTTCAAAGCAAGCCTGGGAACTAAAATTCATAACTCCACTGGGTTCAGAAAAAAACCATGAGCTCAACAGAGATATTGGATTTATTGCACACTATAATGTTACCCCACACATGCCACAACGTATAATCTACCAGGCTCTCTCTTTCCCCTAGGAGATAACCTTATCGCCTCCTTCTTCCCTCTCCTACCTCCCTTTTAAGGAAACAACAATTTCTTAGGGCTTGAACAGAGGCAAAGTAATGACATTTTGTGTAGCTACAATCCATTTTGTTTAAATGAGCAGGTCACATACTGCACTCTTTTTTTGTTACCTCTCCCATTTCAATACAAAAAGAAACTCAGTCAGACCCTCAGTTATTGTAGATGGGATACCATAAACAAAGAGGTGTGAGAATGTAAAAGGCCATGAACCACAGAGTGAAAAATGAGAAGGTGCTGCACACGAAAAATTTCCTAGGGAAAGGGCTAAAGAGCAAACAAACCACTTTTACTTGGATTCCTCCAAGACAAATACAGACAGTTGGATATCATAATACTGCAATTCAGAAGCAAAAGCCCAACTAAACCCACTCATGAACACAAGCAAGATGGGATCTGAAGAATTATCAAGCAAGCAGTAACAGTCCCACTCACCTTGCGACTGGAAGCTTGGCTGATCATTTGTGCACAAAACCTTGCTACACCTCAGAGGAGATAAATTGTTTTCTTACTCCATTTTATTAAAGCAGGTAATAAAATGTAGCCCATCTGTGTGGAAGAGTCTTGGGGTCTTACCTATAACCACTTGCCCGCACAGAATTGTTGGTATACCACAATCACAAGCATTAACAACTTTTTCTTTCAGAAATGGTCTAAAATATACCTACTTCACTAAACTCTAAACAGATCTGAAATACACTTAGTTTTAGAGTCCATGGCTTCTATTTTAGATTTGAGAAAGGGCTTACATATCCAAAAGCCTTGTCTTCTGTACTATAACAATTAGTCTAATAAAAAGTATTACCACTACCCACGAATCTTGCCCTTCCAAGAGAATGTTAAAAATATCATAACATGAAAAAGAAAACAGAACACATCACTGTATGAATAAGTAGTTTTGGTTTTATGAGCTTCAAAAAAAGCAAGATGAAGCAAAGAGCTCAGCTGGTGATACTGTAGAGAAATTTTTAAGATTAAAAGTAAGAGCACACACCACCAAGAGGATCCTTCAAAAGGAAAGTCAACTCAATTTTCTTGCACTCCTAACTCAAATATATGAACTGGAGCAGAAACTGCTTTTGAAATACGTTTTAAAAAAAAAAGTCCACAGCGAGGCTCTTTAAAAAGAAAATTAGGATTTCCACAGAAAATAGCGCTTACACCATCATGGTGTGCATGTTAATGGGCAAACACACAAACGTTGGCAGAAGAATAGAGGTCTCAGAGATGTCAAGTTCTTATAAGCCTCCTGAAAATAGACAGGTAGAGGAAATAAATCTATTGCAGCTTCCACTAAGAAAAAGGCTCCAGAGGGAGCCCCACTGTATTACTAGATACCAGAGTCCACATGGGGCTTCGGTGTCTAACGAGCTGTAAACAAATGAAGTCACAAGAAAAGGCTTCATTAGTTCTGCTCCTTATAAAACTACTAGATGTGCTTTTTAATGCATTATTAATTCATTTAACTCATTGCCGAAAAATGGAAGCTAAGGAACTTAAGTAAAAATAAACAAAGAATTTGTGGAGAAAGCTGGCAACCTTTATGTTTGAGAAGTTAAGGGATACAAATTAAAGCCTAATTTTTAGGACAGTAAGATAATCACAGGAGGTAAAGAAACAACCTTCTTTATGGACACTTTGTTCCGCAGCATCTGGTGCCAACACTCTGGAGAAACAGTTTTGCAGTATACAAACTCTAATCCCGGAATCATACTGCAAGAAGTTAACTGACATGTCTCTCAGAAATTCTCTTATGTGATTTGAACCAATTCCTGCTCAGGCAAGCCCTCTCCCATAGGATACCACTATGACTGGCAAGTTTTGAGACCTGATTACTGAACTAGCACTCATTTCCTATCCAGCCTTCATAAGAACTCAAATTTTAACAATTATAACAAATAAGTTGTCACATATCAGGTCACTAATGTATCTTCATTCTGCCCATAATCTCTCTTTCTCTTTCTAGTCCTTGTGATCATTTGGAGTTTGGGTTTTACTCTATCCAGTGATTATTTTGGGGGAGGACAGTATTTCATTCTGGAGTAGCAACAACATTTGAAATTAAATTTTCTATTTTAACTAGTCCCTGCCCAAGCTTGTGCAATCACAGCAAAGTACTCAGGCAATTCCCCCCATGTCATTGAGCACTTGGGCTTTCTGATTGTATCTGGACCGTGACAAGAAGTTGCATCCTGAGATAAAACCAATATGCTCATGCTTTCTGCTCATTGAGAGGCAATGATTTCAAGCACAGTTTGATGGATGGCCAAGTTCTGGCTTGATTCACACTAGTATGACTCAAATTCTCTTCAGGTGAACCCAGATGTTATCTCACTGAAATATATGCAAATTTAGCACAGAACTGAAGTCTGAAAATTTCAATTATCCTGTTTTATCCCACCTAAAAATAAAGGCTGTATGTGTTGGAAGACATCTCCTCCCAATGGAAAGTATTAGAATAATGAAGAATTTCATTGCTTATTGCTCTTCCCTTTTTTCTTGTCTGACAAGTCCCTGATCATTTCCCTCATTGCTTCTATGTAACAGCACATTCTGGTAAATGAAAGGTTTTAAAACAGGATTACCGCTTTGGAAACTGCTGCTAGCCAGCATTTTCTAACCCATTTCCCCTGAAAAAAATCACTTCTACATTGTGTTTGAGACAGATTAGTCACCCATAAGACTAAGTTATTCAGTAACAATTTACCATAATAAAGATTGGTCCACTCCCATCATATTCATTTTATTGGTGAAGCAGGAAATATTTTCTCATTCTACTATCTTTATTTTGCAAACACGATAAAACAATTTCTCTGAAAATAATGCAGTGCAAAAAGTCCAAGTAAGACCAAGTCCAAGTCCCAGAAGGCAAGAAGGAAAAGTGATTCTCCTATGGAACACGTATTAAATGCTTAGCATTTAAATTCCAGATCCAAGAGGATTCAGTTTCTCCCCCTCACTTGGAACATTTGAAACAAAATAATGCAAACAAACAAAACCTAAGCCAGCTTGCACATATTTTTATTTCTGGATAAATATTAAGAATTCAAGAAATCTGGAACACTAAGTAGGTATTGCCCTTGGCTGCACATTTCTATTTATTTTGAGTTAATTCATAAGGAGGTCAAACCAATGGAGAACTAGATTTACAGTGAAAGAGTAACACTCCTTGTATAATGCATATGAGTTGCAAATCGAGTGATAATGTTCAGAGCTGCCACACAGAGTCAGGAAAGTTTCACACAACGTTTGGGAAAAAAATCAGAAATAGTCCAATCTCTGGCAGAGCCACCATATGGAGTTTACTGCAGTAACATACGTTTTGGCCACACAGCATAGCTCTGCTGCCAACAATGATAGACTGAACTATTTCTTTACAAGATACATCCCTATAACCAAACAGTAAATCCTAACCAGGGAGGCTCAGACAGTTCATCTGAATCTTCATAGTAATAAAAGGAACAAAAGAAAAACATCACACTTCAACACTTCAGCATCCACAACAGTAAAAAAAAAAAAAAAAAAAAAAGAGTATGAACTCCCAGCACACAGCACAGGATGCAAGAGATATTCAAACCTATTTAGACAGTCATGAATTTATCTGTATCTCATTTCTCGCTACATTATGAGCCATTGTTGTCAATGAGGTCAAAAAACAAATAGGCAGATACCTGTGGGAGATCCTTCAACTTCCGTAAGTCTCTCAAATTATTCTGTGCCTAATTTATTGAAGTATAAATAGAAAACAAAAAAGCAAAGACAAGACAAGCTCCAAATGCAGGCTCATGACTGCGATGCCGTGTGGCACAGATGTTAGCTACCTCACACTCCCCATCACATCAGAACACACAAACAGGTGCAGTGGAACAGCCAAGCTACTGTGAGGATGTAACTTTGCTTGCCTCATTGAATCAAGTGCCCACAGCCTACACCAATATAAGGCCAAGTGACAGCTGATGGATCTAGCTGGGGTAGCTTACCGGAGTGCCCCCACTGCCCATTTCTTCTCTGTGTTCCCCTCCCTTGCCCCTCAGGAGCAGTTATAAACCTTCTTGAGCTACCTGGGGACAACATTTGGCTAGGTAACACTCCTACTGGCTACAGGATTTTATAGTGAAGGTGCCAAGGAACTTGCACATACTCTCCTGCCAAAAAGGTTGAAATTACTACATCCATCACAGTTATTTCCACTCTGAAGATCAGCTTAAGAGATATTTCAATTGCTTTACGTGTTTTTAAATCAACAATTTTCACACATTTAGCTACAATGACTTAATTTAGCTGAAATATCTCAATGTCTTTTTTTAATTTAAAAGTTCTTCAAAAGGAGAGGTCAGGTGGTAACTGCTTACATTTCCACTGTAAATCCAGCTCCAGCTGCTTACTGCATGTTTCAAAACACAAATGCCTCTGAAATCTGGTCCTATAAACCAAATGCAAACCCATTGCAGAGACTGACACTGACTACAGTATGTTTTGGATCAGACTGTACAGCTACGTCCTTTTATCCTGGCTGCATTCTCTTCTGTCAAATTATTTGCCTTTGAGTTGAACTGAAGATTGTCAATCAAATTCTGCCTCAAGCTATCAGTTCAGCGCCTGTAAAGAGCTTAAGTGTTCAGACAGAAGAGAGTGGGGAAAAATAGCAGAATAAAATGCATTACAAAGGCTACCAATTTACTAAGCCCACTATTGACTTTCCCTGAGTGTAAGATGAAATCTGGAAGGCTTAATTGATTTCTGCATCTGTCATTCTTACCTAAACTTCTCATCTAAAAATAATGGTTAAAACCACATGATTTTACTTGCAAACAAAGAATCAACACTGGTAGATTATTCTTGGAAGTATATGCACTTGTTTGTGTATATAACACCTACAATCCGGAGTGCGCTCACCAAAACTATAGTACAACTAATCAAAAGCAGCAATGAACAAGATTGCTATCTGTGAAGGCTCCAGTCCGGATTATCTCATGCAGCCACACGGCTTTTGTTACCATTGGCTTCTTCCATATGCCTGTCCATGTGCCTGTAGACCACCCACCTACAGGAACTGCAATCTGGAATGATAGCTACTATCACAAATGCAAAACACTCTTAATTCCAACAGGTGCCTCTTAAGGCCTCATGGTATTTAAGAAGAGAGAAAAGAAACAAAGACCATCTGTTACTGCAAGCTAAATAACAATCATGTTATCTACACATAAGGAAAATGACCAAAAACTGAACCATCATACACAATTACACCCCAGAACTTTGCAGTGCCATCTTCATTATAGTTTTTCACTTTTTTTTTTGTTGTTGAAAACACTAAATAGCATAGAAATCTTCCTGTAAAGCAGGAATTTGGTCTTTGTTAACATTTTGTAGAAATACGAAGACAAATAAAGTTTTTAAAATAACGATTCTGGATGTATAAGTCTTAGTATCAAATTTCAGACTAAATACAAAAAGGAACTGGATTACCCATTTAAACTAAATATACACGATGGTTGAGATATTTGTATGTTGATGCAGCTCTTTATTGGAAGAAAAAAGAAAACACACAAATAAAAACCCCCACTAATACAAGTCATTTAGCATTCCTTACCTTGGAACCTGCCAACATAGTTCTCAGCATTTTTGTTCCTTTTCCAATACCAACCACTACGAAGACAGAAGAAGAAACGCCATGTCAAAACCAGCTCTGCAGTTCCCTTATTCAACATCATTCACTAAATATTATGCTAGTCAGCAATACAGCCTTTCATGCTCTGTTACCATATAAAGAGAGTCAACGCTTCTGAGAAAGAACCTCTGATGTTCAAATAACATGGGACTAGTGAAAGGAAAAAAATCTAAAGCAGAAGATAAATAAGCTTCACCTATTCTCTAAATGATTTAATTCAACCCCTAGATTTATTTATCTTTTAATCACCAAAGAAATGGATAGTGCAATCAACACTGTCCATGGTTTGATGAAGGCTATGGCTCACTAATCTAGCCTTCACTGTAACTAAATAGCCCTTTTAAAGGTTGATAGTGACCAAGAGTAATATAGCCAAGATAGCATAATGAAATTGATTATCAGGCTTACCTAAAGAAAATAAAATCATGAAAAGGTCCAATTGCCTCTGTCAAAAATCTTTTATAATAAAACCTTCCTATTATTGTGTATATACAGACTGCTGTCTTTTCAATCTTAAGCCAGTATTCTGCAAAACAGCAATCAGTCAGCTTTTCATAAAAGAAAGAGACAGAAAAAGAGCTCTGTTTTATATTTTACTTTAAAGCTTTTTACAAGGTGCTTTCCTTTAATATACTTTCCCATTGATTTTCTCCACATACAGCAATCCAAAGAAACAATGAAAATTTTAGAAGGAAATTAGTTCTGTGTAAAACTCCTGGAATACGTAACAGCTTATGTCCTTGATTTTAATAAAACTACAGGAGTTAAGGGAGCTTGCAGGAAATCAGCTTAACCAAGAGCCAGTGCCAAAAGCATCAAATTGACAATGAACTTTTTTTAAAAAAAAAAAAAAAAAATATTTGTGCTCTAATGCTTCTCAACCTTTACACTCTGAGACTCATTAGATTACTTCTTGATTACTTCTCCTCTTGTTCCTGAGGGTTTTTAGTCACACACACCCTTGGGCTTGCGCTTTTGTGTACCTTCAGTTCAGCCTGTTCCTGTCATATTTGCCAGATAGGAAAGAGCTGCAACAAGGCTGAGAAAAGGAGATAAGCACACAGATACAACTTTATAACCAAGCACTTTTCTTACAACGTGATGACATCACTGACACTTCAACATAACTGCTGAGCTGAAATTTGCCGAAGAGTGTCAAGAGATTCAACAGAATAATTGTAGGGACGTTGAATGCTTTTGTGAACAAGACACTAACAACTTTCCCCATTAATCATCAGCTTGGGTAGCACGTGCATTACTGAAAGGCGACGTAAACCTAAACTTGCCAGACTACACAGAGTGTAAAAAGGTTTAACTGAATTTTTAATTTTGATACTTTTTCATCTTTTCTTCTACTATAGAAGCATAATTCATAACTGCCACATAGAAACAAGTCAAATATTTACAATTCCCATTGTAGAGCAAGAAACACTAAACTGGAACCACAGCCCTAGACTGATATTAAAAGAAGATATTCACTAAGACTTAACCTACAGTTCTTTGCTTCTTGTATCTAAAATATGAGACCTAATGTTGAGAAGCAGAAGTTGAGTCCCAGCTCCCACCACCTTCCAAACACAATGGAAGCCAGATGGGGACAGACAGACAAAAGATTTTCCCTCTCAGACAGCAGTCACTCTGGGCTCCTACCAGTGCAGGGCCATCACATGTCACCCAGTCTCCAAGTTGCCTTTCACTCACATGCCATAGATCACTGACCTCTATCTCCAAGGTCCTTCCTCATCTACATTTGCTGTCAGTATGAAAAGAAATATAAAAGTGTATTTTCTGATGAAAAGCACTGCCTAGTTATTTGCAGTACACTTGGCACACTAAGCAAGACTCTGTATCAACTAATTCCCATGAACAAAATTATAGATACGCAATACATAAAATTTGGGAACAGTAATACAGATCAAGAAAGGTTAGAGGTTTCAGAAAATAAGACTTCTATTATGCTACTGTCCCTGGGGAAAGAAACCTTTCTGCCCCACCACCCTATCCCAAAAAGCAGCACATATTTTCTGAGTAACTCGTTTCTGTTGTGTCCTCTCCTCATTATCTTACCCAAATGCACAAGAAATCTGGGCACATTGCCTTTCCCAGTCCTCTCCAGTTTTGTCCTTTTCAATCTAGCTACCATTGATTTTTCTCTGTGTGTTTTGTATGGCAGTTGAATGAAAGATCCTGTGCCTTTTTTTAATCGATCCATAGCATATTAAGGTGATGCACTTCTCTGTCTTTACCAACTACATCAAGCCCAAGTACTTTTTGTCATGCCACAGGAGCAGGCTTTGGAGACTGCTGGGCATCAGAGAACACGAGGAAAAGCAATTAAGAAGCACAAGTGATTTTTCTTTTCCTAAGGATCAATGCTGTTGACTTCCCACAATGAGCAGTAGCATGCTCAAAGGGAACATCTGTGTAAAAGGAAAATGCATGCTTCAGCAATACACACAGTATTTTCCAGTGGGCGGCCACACAGTGCAGCAAATTGGAACAAAACAAGCTAGTGCTTACTTCTAGCGCAAAAATGCTACATTTTCCAATGCTCACTTGTGACAGAGGCAATTACCAGCCTATAGGCCTCTACCAGCAACAGTCTCAGCAAACAACATCCCCTTGAAGCGCAGCTCTTCCTGAGACAAGTCATTACATCAAAACTCAGTGGATTTGCTTTCAGTGTATACTCATAGTTGTACCAGTTGATTTTCAACACCAAAAAAGTATTGCTGTCATTTCTTCTAGCCAAGCAGAGCTACAAGGCTACTATTTAAGCAAGCTGTGGTTTGCATGTTACTTATCAACAAAACTGTTGGTGAGTTGAATGTACGATACGGGAATAATCCAGCCCAATGGTCACACTCACAGCTGAATTTGCAACACTAGCAATTGACACATCCTGTTCCTTAATAAAACAAAGGAATTCGACAAATAGATTGCTATCAAAATAAAAGACAAAATCTCTTTGATGACTTTTCTTTATGAAGCAAGACAGGACAGGAAGCAAAAACTGTTTCTGTGCTGAGTTTCAAAAAAAATCAGCAGCTGAGTTGCTCTTAATACATCTTTCATTTGGCGAGTATTACAACCTAAAAGGCTCTCTCAAAATCCCAGAAAAGCATTAGTTCAAGAACAAACACTTTAGAAATTACAATGACTATAAATCCCCAGCTTAAGTAAAAAAAGCCATGAATTTCTGAGGTAATTTAGAATTCACTACACAAGAGTCTGTACTTTCATGTAATAGCCCACAAGTTATTTCAGGCATTTGGAGCGGGGGGAATATAACCTTCTGTTAAGAAACACATTACATACATGTAAAAGTATATGCAGAGGAAATTTAACCCAGACCACTCTCCCACAGTAACCTGTGCTTCCCCCAAAACCACAAAGCCTGTCACAGGTATCCTAAATTGTTTCTCCACCTCTGATTTCATGTAGGCATGAAAATGTTTCTTAAAATCATCTTTTTATGACTGTGTTTATATTTTCCATTACCCAGAACTCCTGCTGCGGCACTGTCCAAAGTTCCACCATGTCCAATTTTCAAAACCTGATTTCTTTTGTTCCCATTTGTTTGCACACCAGCTTCTGCAAACAGAAATTGAAAGGAAGCATTACAGGATAACCTTGGAACATAGGAAAATCAGCACATATTTCCAGACTGCTAAAGGAGATAAAAATCAATTATTTAAACTATGAATTAGTAGTGGAGAAATTGCTGTACTGAATAAGACCAATGATTAATCTAGATCTACTCCCAACCTCAAACCATTTGCAAGCTATTTTCACTTAGATTCTAATCAAGTGTCATGTACCATTATAAACAGATGCTCAGAAAACACTACTAGAAAACCTGGTGGACAGTTCACCTGTGACGTTTCAATAACAAAGCATGCAAGAACTAGCAGTAGAGTTCCCAAAATTATCTATTGTAGACAAATTTTATGCTACATAATTTGAGCAATTCTTGTTGTAGTTACTTCCATGTAATGGGTCGTGTTTATTCACATGTACACAGCCCTATGGAAGCCCTTCAATGAACTGAACTTGCTCACTGCTGCTGTCAGACCATCTCAACCCACCATACCTCCTACGCAGTTGATGACTCCAGGAATTTTGCAGAGTCCAATGCCCCTTATTTATGAGTATTAAATACGACAAATGCTCTAAGCTCCCTTACCTATTTCTATTATGTCTCCATTATGCCTTTCACATCAGGGAATCAGACATGATCCAGCTAAATCTCTCCCATACAAAGCTGAATTGAAGTTTGTGCCTGCACAACAGTTCACTATAGAGTAAATCAGCCTGAATAAGCACTCACCAGTCTGAAAGTATGTTCTTACTTCATCAGCAAGTGCCCAAAAGCCCAGATTAGATGATCAAGTCCCCATATGCATTATAAAGAGAACCTAGGCCATAGCTCCTCGCACCTTTGCAACGATCACACTTCCCCCCCAGCCCCTAAAATCTGACACCCAGGCTTCCCTGTGTTCAGAAAAAGCAGCAGTTTCTGCAGACTGTGCCCAGGACTTTCAAACTCCTCGAAACACTGTGATTTTGACTCAGTTGGTGATTTTTTTTTTTTTTTTTTTTTTTAATGGCAATAGGCAGTGGGACTGAAGCAGAACATCCTGCCAGTGCCATGCTGCAGAGATGCTGCTGATACCCATTCTGGCAGATGGCTGCATGCTGTCCCTGGGACCATGCTCAAGAGCTCTCCAAGCAAGCTGGGATCCCCTGCATCATGCACTGCAGGACTGAAGCTTTCTGCTGGGTCAAATCTCAGCCCCATTCAAAACGAAGGCTCACATCACGCTGTACCTTAGGTGATACCCGACGCCTGCCCCAAATACACAAGTGGTGAATACGGCCTTACAGCTCACCACGCACTGTGACCAACACACTGAGTCTCACAGGGACCCAGCAGCTCCACACAGCGAGCCAGAACGTATCCAGGAACAGCTCCGTTCCCCAGTCTGGGCCACGCCATGGCTGTGACATACCAAAAAAAAAAAAAAAAAAAACAAAAAAAACCACACAAAAAAACCCCCCAAAAGACCACAAAACCAGTTCTTCATTTTTCTGAACGCTGAGAAAGACAGTGCACTGGCTTGACAGGGGTTGTGGTTCCGGCGTCCTAATGAACGCACATGCTACCGCATGACATCCATCCCACAGCCATG
>NW_009614032.1:0-3408 GCF_000690535.1 Cariama cristata | reverse complement strand
GGGGTTGCGGGTGCCGAGTAGGAAAGGTAAGGCCAGTTTATTTGCCGGTTTGAGCCGGACCTTGAGGGGCTGTCTGCTCCTGGCTGAGTAGCGCCGTGCATGGACATCAGGGCTCGACGCGCCCCGGAGGCAGGCTGGCCATGTCAGCCACCAGCCTTGCAGGTGAATCAGGCACACCTGAACCGGTTTCTTCATCACCATCTCGAGCATCAGAGATTCCTAATACCTGCTCTAAACGCACTTTGCCTTTCCCATCAACGATGACAATAGGACTCATCTTAAAATGTCCAACCCACAACATATAAAGAAAATCCCTGCTTTCTTGAACAGTTTTACATAGGAAACTTTCATTTTGTGTTTTTAAATCCAGGAATGGCTGCTAGTGGACTATTACAGCGGCTAGCTTCAAACATCTTCACATGAAACAGGTTATCAGCTCGTTCTGTCTTCCGTTACAGAAGATAGTTGTTTCTGTACATCAAACGGAAATGTTTTCTTGCTTTTCTCCTAGAAGTGTGTAGGCAAAAATGGAAAATGAGGTTGAGGAAGAAATAATTTGATTGAATCCTTGGAGAGATGCTTCCCTCTTAGCTGAAAATACACACACGCACACAAATCTGTTTGCTCTGTAGCTGATCCATATGTAGATTTTTTTGTTATGGTCTTGTAAAGACTCAAATCTGCTTTTGCTTGCTGTATCTCCAAACAGTGTCGCTTGTCCTTCTTTTAAACAGAATACTATCTAAATATAAAAAAAAGTTCTCTTGAAAGAAGAATTTTTGGCATGTATTTTGTAAATTATGTATGAGAAGACAAGGGAAGGAGGAGAGGAGAGGAAGCAGGAAAAGGGTGTGTGTAGGGGTGTGGGGTGTTGTGGTAGTACGTTTTCCCAGTAAGCAAAGATCTGGGACAGTATTCTTGTAGTGGGAGGGGAGCGGTGAAATGGATATACGGATCACGTATAACTGGTGATAGTACTGTTACAATAGGAAAGTCTGTTTGAACGACTGCATGGAGGAACTATGATGAAAACGTACTGGACATTATGATTCAGTTTAACTTTTTTGTGCTGATAAAATGTTTCCAAAACAGTTTGATGAAATCTCTGTTTGTGAAAGATACACTGAAATATTAAAAAAAAAAATAAAAAATCAAGTCTTCTGTGTATGTGGAATCTCTGTTGCAAGCTCCTATGGGAGTCAAAGTTCTTGCTTAGCATACAAAGGCTTATGAGTTTTATAGTGTTCAGACTCTTAATCTACAAAGCGTAATTTAATCCTCTTTTATCTAGCTGCACCACAAAGCCCCAGTTGTAAATAAGTCGTATGGTGACTCTGGATGCAGCTGCAGCTTCTGCTTCCCTCACCTACCCTCGGTAAATATTTCTGCAAAACAGATGAAATTAACTGGTGTAACCGATAAATAAAGAGCAAGGTCTGCAGAACAAAAGGTTGTAACGCAGCAGCAGACCTTAAACACAACTGATAGCTCTGAGTTTCTGCTCAGCTGCCTGCCGATATCAATGATTTTCTGTTTTCGTGAGTCCCAGCGCTTTACCCTCTCTTCTTCAGGGCTGTGAAAGGAAGGGGAGGCTAAGCAGTCCTCCAGACTATCTTTAGAAATGTTACCGGTTAGGAGATGGGGTGAAATGGAATGTGAATTAATTTGTGCTGCATAAAGGACCGCATCTGTATAACGCCCAGCCCGCCGTTCATCTGCAGATTCCAGCACATGTCTGCTGTGTGTTGGTACGGCCGTGTCGGTCGTGTAACGGGCAGCCACCAGGAAAAGGAAAAGCTGAGAGCTTTGCTCTGCTCCCTGGTGCATGTGCAACTCAGGAGCTGTCTTCTCTTCTCCGAGACAAAGAACTTGTGGAGAGAAAGGCTCTCTGAAAGAAAGCCGTCAGAGATACTGTCCCTCCTGCATGGCATCACGGTTGCTCTTGGCATCAGCGCCAAGGATCTTTTGCTGGCAGAACTTGGTGATTCTCATGTTGTTCTGGTGAAGGTGCATCCTAAAGGCTGCGGTGTCTGGAACCTGAAGGTGCCAGGAGGTGGTTGTGCGGTGTCTGGGTTGGATGCCAAACGAAGTTTGAGGTCGGTGCTCTTACCTGAGTCATGCAGTGATCATATTTGACCTCTGTAGGAAAGGTTTGTTGCCTACTGTATTAAAATGAACAAGATGCTTGACTAAAGAATAGTCTTTTAAAATTTTTTTTAACGCTATTGTCATGGCAATGGCGGTTTTTCATAGTACTGAGATAGATGCAATTAAGATAAATCAATGGTTCCTAAAATAACTCTTCCCAGCTACAGAGTAGAAATTTGCATTCAACAGGTAATAAATTGCCTTTGTTGGATGAGTGTGGTGGCTGAAGTGGACTGAAATCGGAGTCCAAACTGGAGCTAGCATTTACCTTTAGAAATGAAACAAGAGCTATCAGCCTCTGTGCTGGAGAACACGTAGCTGTACTCGTAATTGGCAATTTTCATGACAGAAGGAAAGTCTGCTTCTCTTCTATTGTACATGGGCAGATTTCTGCTGAAATCAATAGACCTCTACCCCTGGAAGCTGCTGAAGTAGGTTATTGTGCCTGGTGTGCTGGAGGTAGACGTTAGGTAAGACTAAGTTTCTGATTAGGTATACTATCACACTTGCATCGGTTTTGTTCCATCCTTTTGTTACCTCCAAGTAGAAAGACAGCTTAAGTAACTTTTGTTTCACTGTTCTCCTTGATAGACACATCTCACCAAGACTTCAGAAAGCAGAAGAGAAAGCAAATGCTAAAGAAAAAAACAGAAAAGTTGCATTTTTCTTCAAAATTGTTTCTAGGAGGGTGTATCCATCCTTGGGGAAGAAAGGGGGTTTGTGGCAGGAAGAGGGAGATTCAAACGACCATGTTGAGGCATGAATTTTTTGATGAGAACTTGATCTACAGAAGCTGCTGTCATGGGTGCATAACATAATGTCTTTGTCTACTGCCCTTGATTTACCTCCCTCCTCTTTCTTGATTTTATAACTGTGGCCCACTATGACCCTGACTCTTTGGTTGCTCTGGCCCCATGGAAAATAAACTATTCCTCCCAAGATAGTTATACTCCTCTCTCCCTGTGTGCCATGCAGCAAGAGCTCTGTGCAGCTCTTATAATGACATCCTCAATACTAGCAAAAGATGAATAATAAAAACTGCTGCCATTGGTCCCAGAAGGGCCTTCTAAGGAGGTTTGTTTCGGAATAATGAGTATGGAAATTCTACATCCATAATGAACTGCAAGCAGTCTTCCAACTCACTCGTGCCAAAATTTCACACTTGCCTTCCCCATAACTTGTCACTTTTCTTTTATTATTATTGTTCAATATGTAAACAAGGCCAAGAAACTCTTTGTTCCTTTGTGCCTACTTACATTT
>NW_009614031.1:65309-87050 GCF_000690535.1 Cariama cristata | reverse complement strand
CCACCGATGGCACCAGCCTCTGAAATACTAGGAAAGATAAAAAATTTGTATGAGATTGAGATGAGACGTGGAAATAATAAGGGGAAAGGGTGGACAAGAAGCACATATTTGCAAATTTTGTTTCTTTGGATATCTGTTTACCATCAGTATTGATCACTTAAGACTGCGAAAGGGCATATGTAGTAATGGCCATTTATCTGGGTTTGCTGCAAGAATGTAACATGCAGACAGACACATTCTCCCCCAGATCTGCACTCATGGTTGTTAGTCGAAGAGAGCAGTTCTTCCTGGTAAAGGATCCAGCACAAGCAGCTACATCAGGCAGTGGAGCATAAATGTGTTCATTCCAGTAGCAGGCTCCAACCTTGCAGAAGCAGAAGTTACTTGAACAACCTGGCAGACACATCTGACCACTTAAGACTAATTTCAAAAATGCCACAAGGCATGAAGACATGTAAACAAATAATCCTGCAGAGACTATGTAGCAGCAGCAGACCACCACTGAAAGATGTATGAGTCACAACTCAACACTGAAGGAACACTTTCAGAAGTAACCTTAATAAGTAAGTGTTTTTATAAATGCAGACACCACAATTTGAAATTATTTGCATGGTCAAGGCAAGATATAAGGGGAAAACATTAAAGAGATCAATTTGATTTAAGGTCAAAACACAAAAAGCAGTAAGTGCATGCTTGTAATCCCTTCCCTTCCTCCCCCAAAACACCCTGCCAAATTCATCCTCCTAAATTATGCTGTTAATTTAGTCTGGACATTAATTTGCACTTTCTATTTATAAAGAATTACTAGCTTCAGAAAAAGCAGAATCTCTAGGATCAGGTGGTCAAAAATGCCTACTTAGACATTTCTATTTGTGCATTTAGATTCCTGAGGGCAAAATTAAAACTGCCAAATTTAAAAATACTCCAAAGACTGGTTTTCTTGCCATAATGTGATTTGGCATATGGAGCTGAGAGTCAGGCAGTCAATTAGCCCATTAACTCCTTTAAAGATCTTCTCACATACCACTTCACATGACAAGTTGAGATAAGTACTATACAATCAATACACTGAGGATACTTTTCAAAACCAAAAGTATGAATATTTCTAACAAAATGAAGCTTACAAAAGCATAACCACAGTTACAGGAAGAGGCAGAGCCACAAGACAGCCGTTATACTTAAATGAATGTACAATCTTCAAAGTCCTTCACCTACCTTATCGGCAAGCCTGTGCACACTCTTGTCCAGAGTTTGTCACACGATTTATCTTTTTTAAGTTGAGTTTCTGTGGGAAGTGCTGTTAAAAGACTGGTGCACTTCATCGGTGTGAAACAATTCAAAGAAATACTACTATTTTTAGTTTCAGTGAGATGTTTAGTTCATTAAGTGGCACTTCTAGCTGTCCTGATCACCATGTCTACCTCTAATGGCCAAAATTTATAATTGTCAGAAAACCAAAATAAGCTTGCAACATATACATCATCCCCAGAGTAACAACAGGGATGAGAGAGGGCTGGATTCACTGAGGAAAAGAAAATCCAAAACTAAAGAAAGATTTACCATGCAGCTCAAAATGCTCATACAAGCACCAATGAATTAGAACCTGGTACCACACTGGAGTCAGACATGGTGAGGTTTTTGTCTCCTAAAAAGTACCTAAAGTATTTGTGTACTAAATCCATGTACCAAGATCACAGCAAGAGATTAAATGAGGCAACACATCAATTAACACACAAAATGAGCAGAACTACATTTATCAAAAAGAATTTTTAAAATATGGAATAGCAAAAGCAGGAAAAAGGGTTAAGTGCACCAAATAAGGAAAGTTGGGACACATGGGTAAGAAGAATGCTGGAAGTTCAAAACAACTAATTTTTAAATGTAAAGACTGTGAGAAGAGAAACAAAAAAAGAGCTGTATTAGCATTTCCAATGTTTCATAAGGACAGATCTTTGTAGCTCCATTCTGAATAGTCATCAGCTGCCGTTTAGTATCTGTGTATTCACGACTACACAGTTAACCTTACTAGAAGCTAAGAATCTAAGGATTGGCTCTCCTCTCTTTATTCAGACCATTTTGTCACTGCCTTTCAAGGCATCGATTAGACAGAGAAATTAACATAGCTGGCATTAAAAGTGCTACACAACCACCAGCAGCAGACTTGCTGGTTATATACAATAAGATAAAAAACAAACGAGAGCTCTGATATTTTTTGACGCAATACAGAACAGTTAGCCGCTAACTTCTGATGCACCTTCTCTGCACAGACAATTTTTCTTTGCTCTTTTGTTTTTACCTGCTCTTTTGACTTTCATTTTACCAGGTCAGACCGTATCATCTCAGACAGCCTCAGGGGCCTGTGAGCAATCAATGGCACAGAATACAAAGGCTGAAAAAGAAACTGCAGGTGCAAACTGCTATCCCTGATCCCATTTGGTGCACTGTAATCATCCATTGCTTAAGGCTTCAAAAACTCCAAAGCTGACCTTGTGCTTTATAAATCATGCTACTTTTACAGAACTATCCCCTTCAGCTGTTAAATTAATTGTTCTGTATAAACATGCATCAAATCTTATTGTTATTTTCCAAGTTTCCAAAGTACATAGCTTACCCCAGAGGGGAGAGAGGCTGAGAGAGACTTGGAAGATCATAACAAAAAAAGAAAAAAAAAAGAAAAAAAAACAAAACAACAAGCCTACCTACTATATTCTAGCTACTCAAAACTATAAAATCATGATTATACTCAGGATTTATCCCTGTTAAAACAGTTTCTGTCATTATTTGAATAAAGCATAAGCTTCCCAAGAACATACAGCTCTCCAATACAGTAAACTAGATTTTTTTTTTCTCATTCATAGTCTCATATAATTAGCATAAGCATAGGAAAATGCTATAACGCTGATTTTCAGGCAAACAAACAGAAATGGTCTCAAGTTGCGCCAGGGGAGGTTCAGGCCGGACATTAGAAAGAACTTCTTCACTGTTAGAGTCGTTAGGCATTGGAACAGGCTCCCTAGGGAGGTGGTGGAGTCATCGTCCCTGGAGATGTTCAAAAAACGTTTAGATGTGGCACTTCAAGACATGGTTTAGTGGACAGGGTGGCATCAGGTGTACGGTTGGACTTGATGATCTTTGAGGTCTCTTCCAACCATAATGATTCTATGATTCTATGATTCTATGATTCTAAATATTTTATGGCTACTATCAGGACAGGGGAAATCTATATATTAGGCTCATAAGGAAGCTCAAATCTTGCATCCATTTAGATGCCCATCAAAATCTAGTTCCTGAACCCTTCTGCCTATGCCCGTAAATAAATGGTTAGCAAAGTCACTAAGAAACTACACTTAGGTTGAGGTATGTACCTAAATGAATACCACTTTAGATGCATTAGGCAGAGGGGGGCTAAGTTATTCCTTAGTCTCAGAATAGAGATGTTGAATCTTTCTCACTTATGGGTATGTGCACTCAGACCACATATACGCACAAACAATACACAAAGGAAATATCATTACCTGCTACCCTGTGATGAAGACTGTTATTCAGGATGTGGGAAATCAGGGTTCAGTGCCCTTATCTGCCTTGGGGATTAGAATCCATAGCTCACCTTTGCTTTTTTCTTTTTTTATTCCCCAAACACTAAGCTACAGGATACCTTAGGCAAGGAGTTCAGACGTATGCCACTAAAGGGAGACATCCCATTACACTGGCACAACATTGTCCTCTGCATGCAGCCATTACACACTCTTGGAACCTCTCCCCATAGCATTTGTTTACATGGCATTTTGCAAGCAGGCACATGAAAAATTCCACCCAAACTGAGCCAGCAGGACACATGCCAGCTCTGAATGAAAAGCCATGCTGTTGCATTTAGCACATCATTGAGCCTCAAATGATAAACTCTGCTCAGCAGAAAGCAACTTTAAATTCTGGCATTTCTTAACTTTTCACTGTTTAGCTATATTAAAACCAAAAATGCCTGCTTGCAATATATTAAGTAGCAAGATCAGGAATTTTCCTCTGTAGCACTTCCCTAGGACTTGAGCTAATGGTAGTAATAAAGGACTGGCTTTCATTTTGTGGCTCTATCTGTAGGGGGAAAAGACACACACCTTGCCAATTTATTTTACAGCTTTTTGCAAGACAGTAATGCAATTTGAGATCTGGGAGGAGCGGTTCTGCAGGCAAGCAGGCCATAGTTAATGTGCCAGTCAAAGTGATCTAGTTGCTTCTGGGAAAAAGGTTAGAAAAAATGCAAAGCTTAGAAAAAAATAATGATCTTAATGAAAATATTTATCATCTTTGACTTCCCTGTTCCCTAACTAACAACAAGATCTATGAAAACCACTGCTAAAACGTCCAAGAGTACATAGAGGACAAGCAACCTACTACTGCTGCCAATTACTTGCTTACTTCAAAGGATTTGCTTTGGTTGACCAAAGATTTCAGTCTATTTAGAACCAAAAAAGCACCTTAAAGAAAGAAGTATGATTTTTGAAATCAAGCACTCAAGAGTAACAACGAAATGAAACTAAGACCTGCTTATGCAACACTAATTCAGCTACCTGTTTACATATGCTCAGGTCAGATCTAACAGGGAAGGGAGCTAAAAGGACACCAGACTTTTACAGAGATATTTCTCAAAGCCAGAACTAGTAATGTTCACTGCAAAATTATTACCATCCAGAAAGTTACTTGCAATCATCTTGTCTAGTTTCAGTTAAGAAGCAGCAATGGTTTGTGAATCCTTTTGGAATTTTCAGTTTGCCTATATGAATAATAGGTTTCAGTGCGTAAAGCAATTATATGTTCACTTAGAGCCAAATCCCAAACCACCAGTCCGACATTCCCTTCACTACAGGTTAACAATTTATATATATTTCAGCAGTAGGGTAGTCATTAAAAATTTCTGCTTATTGTTGGGAGTCTGAGGCTTGCTCAAGGGTCTTTCTAGTTTAAGGCAGGTAGGGGCTGTGAATAATCCAGCAGCATGTGTGAAGCCTAACATTAAATTGTGAATGTGCTTATATTAGTAAGACAGGGGGCTGAATCTGAACAAAACCTCAGGAGATGTTCAGTATTACATGTATCATTTCATATCCAAGACAGATTTTGCAAGAGGATTGAATCTTAGTCTTGATGTCAAGTATGAATGTCCTCACCAGATGAAAGAGGAAAAATCCTTCAGGGGTTCATCTAAGTTAACCTTGTAACTATGAAGTTAATACTGAGTTAATACTGAGATTGGGTAAATAGCTATTTACTTACTTGTCTAACATTTTCTTGTGTAAATGTTGATTCCAATCTAACAGACTAAACACCACTGCGTTCCTTTCCTGTGAACGTGGCAATTCCTAAAACTGAGGGAAGTACAGCATTTCAGCAGGGAGAGCCTGAACCTCAGGACACTCCCTATGAGTCTGCAACACTCCCTCACTCCCCTCGTCTGTCCATGATGTTATGTTGCATACTTTAATGATCACAAAACAATTTTTCTTGAATGACCTCTGCCCCATTCTGTATGTTCCAGACTTGGAGGGTGAATCAAGGCTGCATATGCAGTACAAAAGGCTGTCTTCTGCAAGTACTCAATTTGTCCAAAAAGCTGGAAGAAAAATTTGAATGAAGCCAGAACTGCAGAAAAAAGAGTCTGGTTTCATAGTCAAGGCTGATAAGTGATAATCTGGAGCATTTTTCTCTCAACCTGTCCCTGCATAACACTTTTCTTTTAATTTTAGTTAGTGCTATGCAATGCCAAGTACATGGGGAAAAAAAAAAAACATAGAAAAAAAATCATTCCAAGGCTTCTGAAGCTGGACACCCCAAAGTAGGTTATAGCATTGAATTGCAAGATTTAATTCTAATCTATTAAATTGTGAAATATGGGGCCTTTTAACCTACTAAAAATGTTCTGAAAACATTAGTCATAGCTGACTAATATTTGAGAATGCTCAGATATCGTTGTGGCAACTTCCAGACTTGAAACCATCAGGAAGTTAATAAAAAGGTTTACCTAGCACAATTTCAAGAAAGCATATTAAATATGGTCAAATTTAGACATTTAATTGCTTTTTATTTCTTTATCAGTTATTATATACAGGACTAGCACATCATAGGTATAAGGTAGCATAAATAAAGGTAGTATAAATAAAGGTAGCATAATGTATTTGGCCCTAGATGCAAAACTACTACACATTGCATTAAGAACCTGTTTTAAAATGTTGAGTGTTGTTAACAACAATCCAGAACTCTGAATAGATTCTCTGTTGCCACAGTCACCCTGGTTAGGCATGATTAAATTTCAAAAATAAAAAAGCAGCAGCAGATCTGGGGAAGATGGTCTTATTTTTTTGTAACATTATTAACAAACAAAGTGTTAGAGGAAGATGAGAAAGAGCCCACTTCCTCTTTTTCTGTGCAAAGCTTCTGACACTCTAAAGCATCTAAGATGATTTTTATCTTAAACACAGAAAACTGCATTTACATTTTTATATCTTGTTCTAGAGCTTCATTAATGAAGTTGATTGCACTAAGGAAATACTACTTAGAGGCCTGTTTCTTTTCCAACGATTCACAGAAAAAATCTTTAAAACTTTCTAAAATGTAAAAGCTGTTAGGAAAGTAATGTTACATAGAAGGAACTCAGCAATTCATGGTAAAGCTTATTTCTTGGGACAGAAAGTACATTCCTTCTTTGTGGCCTGTAAAATAGAAAGAACTCTAATACAAAAACTGACAAGTAATTACGAGGTCAAAAAAAGTTGGTGGTTTTTTTTTTTTTTTTTCCTTTTTCTTTGTTATAAACTGCCTTCAGCTGATACTGATTTGACCACAGGACTTCAGGCTACATATATTCCAAAATTATTGCAAAATACTAAACAATTATCTTGTGATTTTTCTCCTCTTCACAGATAAATTGTGGTTTTCCTACATGGATTCATCTTAAAATGAATTGGCTTCTTCTCCTGCAATGTTATGCTTACTTGACACTTCATACCTTCCTTGCTTTGTTTTTTGGACTAGATCTGGCAGAAAGAAAGTTTCTTCTCTAATACCAAACTCTGAGTTGCCCATAATTCAGAAAACTCTCCCTAAAAATTGAGAGAAGGTGAAGTGTGTCTTGTTTGATTTTGTTACTATGCCTGCTAGTGGTAACACTTAAGATTCTGAGAAGCTTCTTGCTGAGTCTAGACTGAAGTACATCTTAATTACCATAATTGTATCAGGCAGTAAAAAAACCAAGCCCTCATACCCATGGTCAAGAGGAGAAATTTGATACATATACAGCACATAAATTAATTTTTCTGGGTGAATATCATTGCTATAGCCTAGATTAAGAAAAAATAACTCTTTTAGAATGCACATAATGGCAAACTTGTTCCAAAGTTTACGGGATTATTTACTATTTAGGTTGTTTCTTAACTGCTCAGAAGTTACGATCATATACTCAGAAACCTTTGAGAATATGCTGGAATATGACATTTGGCATGATAGAATTTAACTGGCATATATCCATATTTCATATTTGAAAGTATCTTATTTGTCATCTTCTTTTGAAGATCTGATGTTAGATTTGACTATCTAGGGAAATGACAATGCACAACATTTTTTTTTTAATTTCCAGAAAAACTTGTTACAAAATTTATCTTACATATAAATTTGCTTTTAAAAAGCAAATCCATTGTGTTTGAACAGATAAACTATGCACAGATCTTTAATCCTGTTTCATGCCAGCAAAAGGAGACATTTTAATCACAGCATGGAAATATTTTGCAGGTGCCGAGAATGAAGTATAATGGAATAATTTAACTGTTGGAAAGATCCCATTAAAATTCAAGCAAACTAATATTAAAAAAGTAACATTCTGTCAGGTTTAAGATTTTATGTAATCTTTCTAGTTTTTGTACAAATGTGTTGTCAGGAGAGGATTCCTACCATTACACAAAAAGATATTCTCAGCTTCTTCAAACCTCTTTCCGTTTACTGTGTAGCAAGTATAGATAGGCATTCAAGAATGTAATGTGTGTGGCATATTGTGATGGTCATATCTGGAGGTTGCAATTCCATATGTGATTAACAGAAAGGAAACAAATGCCTTGTTGTCATCTGTTGACTGAAGTAATCACCATCATGGTTGTCAAAGAAAACAGCAGAAGTTACTGAAAGGAAGAGGAAATGAGCATCCCTCTGGTCATCAAGTTTAAAGCGCTAAGCCATTTCACTGCAATATATAGAGTAATTCAAAGACAGATAATTCCTCACAGCATGAACAACTGTATAGAATAACTTTGTACACTAAAAGGATATTAACAATTTCCATAAAGTATTATTTAATCTCTTATTTTCTCCTAAAGAAAGTTGTTGAGAGAGTCTATCATTAACTAGCAGATGATCACACACTTGTTCTTTTGTGACTGTTGAAAATTGAAAGGAAATGCAATTTTTAATGTCTTTGTCAGAATACTGTCCTGGTTATTGGTACTGATCCCTCAAAATAAAAATCAAATGAAACATCAGAAAAAAAACAACCTGAAAGGAGTTCACTTTGTGAGGGAAGATTAGAACCACTGCAGATTGCAACCTCTCTTCCCACACCTCTCAAGTAGATGGACCTCAAGGCTGGGACTGGGGGACCAAAGTCCCTTCCACTGTAAGAGGAGATCAGGCTTATGATCACCTGAGAAACCTGAACATACACAAGTCTATGGGACCTGATGAGATGCATCCCAGAGTCCTGAGGGAACTGGCTGATATAGTTGCAAAGTCACTCCCCATGATATTTGTAAAGCCGTGGCAGTCAGGTCAAGTCCCTGGTGACTGAAAAAAGGGAAACTTTGCACCCATTTTTAAAAAGGGTAGAAAGGAGGACCTTGGGAATTACTGACCTGTCAGCCTCACATCTGTGCCTGGGAAGGTCGTGGAACAGATCCTCCTAGAAGCTACGCTAAGGCACATGGAGGACAGGGAGGTGATTTGAGACAGCCAGCATGGCTTCACCAAGGGCAAGTCCTGCCTGACCAACCAGAAGACAAGGGAAGAGCTACGGATGTCATCTACCTGGACTTCTGTAAGGTCTTTGACACAGTCCCCATAACATCCTTCTCTCTAAATTGGAGAGACATGGATTTGATGGATGGACTGCTTTGTGGATAAGGAATTTGCTGGATGGTCACATTCAGAGGGTAGTGGTGAACAGCTCAATGTTCTGCTGGAGATCCGTGATGAGTGGTGTCCCTTAAGGGTCCATATTGGGACAAGTATCATTGAATATTTTCATCAGTGACATAGACTGTGGGATCAAGTGCACTCTCAGCAGATTTATGACACCAAGCTGAGGGGTGCGGATGACACACCTGAGGGACAAGATGCCATCCAGAGGGATCTGGACAAATTTGAGAAGTAGGTCCGTGTGAACATCAGGAGGTTCAACAAGGCCAAGTGCAAGGTCCTGCACATGGATCAGGGCAATCCCAGGTATCAATACAGGCTGGGCGGAGAATGGATTGAGAGCAGTCCTGCAGAGAAGGACTTGGGGGTACTGGTGGATGAAAAGACAAGACTGGACAAGACCTGGTAATGTGTGCTCAGAGCCCAGAAAGCCAACCATATCCTGGGCTGCATCAAAAGCAGCGTGACCAGCAGGTCGAGGGAGGGGATTCTACCCCTCTGCTCCGCTCTGGTGAGACCCTCCCCTGCAGTACTGCCTTCAGCTCTGGGGTCCTCAGCACAGGAAGGACATGGACCTGTTGGAACGAGTCCACAGGAGGGACACAGAAATGATCAGAGGGCTGGAGCACCTCTCCTGTGAGGACAGGCTGAGAGAGTTGGGGTTTTTCAGTCTGGAGAAGAGAAGGCTCCAGGGAGACCTTATTGCAGACTTTCAATACTTAAAGCAGGCCTATAAGAAAGGCGGGGACAGACTTTTTAGTGGGGCCTGTTGTGGTAGGACAAGGAGTAATGGTTTTAAACTGAAAGAGGGTAGATTCAGAGTAGATGAATCTACCTTGTTTTTTACGACAAGGGTGGTGAAATACTGGACAGGTTGCCCAGAGAGGTAGTAGATGCTTCATCCTTGAAAGTGTTGAAGGTCAGGCTGGATGGGGCTCTGAGCAACCTGATCGAGTTGAAGATCTCCCTGCTTATTGCACGGGAGTTGGACCAGATGACCTTTAATGGTTCCTTCCAACCCAAACCATTCTATGAGTCTATGATCCTTTGTCTCAAGTAGCAGAGGCAAATCCTGACTAAGGAAAAAAGTTTGTAAACACTTTATAAAAATTTGTGATACAGAACTGTATTCATTCAGTTAAGCTAGGCCATGAGCATTTACATTCTTGTTTTTTCCTTCTTTCACATCCTTTTCTTCAGAAGTCCACATGTGACCATTCAACCAATGTGGGTCCTAGCTGTTTTTCAATTATCCCTATTGGTCTAGCCCCACAGCTTGGATAATACAAATAGCTTTTTTCCCGACAAAATCGCAGAATTACAGGAGTTACAAAGCATAAAGGCTGGTCATGTTCCTTGAGGAGAAGGTCCTTCTTACAGATGTTTGTTCACAATCTTAGAGATGTTGGGTGTCTCCAGCCAAAATGAGGGGAGACTTTCATTAAGGATTGTTTGTAATCAAGATCTTCCAGGTCTTCAAGGGATCTTAGGAGACTTTTTCCACATGATGGAACTCAGTGAGATTTCTAAGCATCCCACAGCAAGACTGAATGTTTTTCTAACTTCCTGCCCTCAAGACTCTGCTTATCAAAGATTAGATACAGACCACAAGATGCAATTAAGCAGAACAGACAGACCCACCAAATGGAGGAGGAAGTGTAGGTTATCATCTGTTACTGTTGCACAACTACTTCCACTCCCATCCCTCCTTCCCTTACTAGTTTACTTTCTCGATTTATAGAAGTAGAATAGGAAAAGTTTGTCATACATTCAGTTATCGCCAGTGGCTTACACAGGACAACATCTAGTAAATAAACAGTTAAACATTTTTGTCCATACTCTCAAGCTCTCTGAAGGTAAAAATAAAAAAGCTTGTTCTTAATTTTTTTCTTCCTTTTTGACTTAAGTATTACCTAAATCCTCTTACTAAAGAGACATGACTATCTGATAATCTCAGAGATGACAGTAAGAGTCAAGCTGATACATCAATAAACAAATCTGGATCCAGGATTTCTTCTCCTTTTTAAAAATAGCAAAGTCATTGACTATCCAAATTAGACCTGAAATTCAGGTTTTATTTAAACAAAAGTTACAATAAATGAAGTAATTTCTTTCAAATGTGAAAGTCTGGCCACACAACTACAACATCCTGTGCTAATCTAAGGACAGGAGGGCTGACCTATTTAAAAAGAGAAGGTTGCGAAGTCTCAAAGCATGCAATGCTGTCTGGATCCAGACTTTGAGCAAAAATATTAAACCAAATAATAAGTTTGCTCTTCCTTAGTCTCTTTACAGTTCAAATTTCATATAACCACTGAAAAAGTCTGTGCAACCTGATGCATGCTTAATGCAGGTACTTCCAAAACCAGTATTTTTATATGACCGCATTTTACAGAACTTCAAAGCTGTTTAATTACGAAGACCCTCCATGACTCCGTATAATCTCATTGACAGTTACAGAGTGTTATTTTCTCTGTTAGTCAAAGCCTCAAATTGCTAGAATATTTATATATGATAAAAATATATCAGTATAGTCAAAGAACACATTTCATTTGTGCCAGGCTAGGATGGAGGATGAAACACACCTTGCAGTCTAGACTTAAGTGAGATACTGAAAAGAGGACTCTCTGTTATAAAGCCCTTATTTTGAATAACAATAGAACTTAATTGTACTCTATCCATCAGCTTACTTTGGGATACTGCAGACAAAGCAAAGATGAAAGATGGGTCAAAGCTCAAAAGAGGAACAGAGAAATCTCTACAGTGTTGTTTGCTCAGACCAGGTGAGATATATATGAGACTTTAAGTTCATTTGGAGAAGGAGTGTTCTTGGCCATTTTGGGTGCTGACATGGTTTTTCAACTAACAAGATTGGTTAGCTGGACTAAACAAGAGTTTGGTTAGCTGGACTACTGAAGAGTTTCAGTAAAGAGCTAAATAAATGTAATACACATTGATTACACCTCAAAAACTAGATTGTTTTCTAATATGCACAGAGCTTAAAACTCGTTCAGTATTGGTATATTTTGAACTTCACTTTTACATCAAAATGTCTATTAAAACTAGGATGACTTACTTGACTGTCTTAAGACTTGGGTGCCTTAAGCCTTTGGGTTAAAGTACATGTTATTTCTTCAGTTTTGGTGGTATAAGAAACTTGTACAAAGCATCCCTAAGACTTGGCTCTTCATGTCTCAATTTTGTGTGCTTTCGTAATTGGTTTTAATCACAGGACTGTGTTTTATCTGCAGATGTCACTTCATAGCATGGAGGTAAACATCTGGCTAATAGGGTTGCACTGGACTCCTTTTTTGTTCCCTCCCTTTCTTCAAAACCTATGTATCTGTTTGACAGTGGACTGCCTCCCTCCCTCAAGATATAAGAGGGAAACATAGTAAACAAATACATAAAAATCTAGGTGGCTAGTTCTGAATGTAGAAAGCTATATTTCAATAAACGCTCCTTAAACAGAAGCTTTCTCCGTGTTGCCAATGTCAGCAATGCTACTGCTTTAACTTATGGAGAACAGTTCTAACATATATGGCAGACAGATCATTTACAGATGTTCAGTCCCAAAATATGTCTCAATTTACAACACAGTGTGGTATGTTTTAGAAGTATTCATCTTGGTCCAACATAAACAAGAAGTAAAAAATAGGTACAATATTTGTCAGCATTTAAGAGTATCTGCATATATGAATCACAAGGTAAAGAGAAATAAAATTAAAATACTTTTAATCAAGTTTTGGTCTGTCATTCACAAGTGAAGTAATAATATTACTACTTCAAAATCTTTACCCTGGGCATATCTGCACAGCTTGTTTCTCCCTAAACTAGAAGCCAAGGATCAAGAGAAAATGCTAGACCCAGATTTACAGATATTAAATCCCACCTAAATTTTTGTGACATATTTCTTATGGGATAGGTGACTAGAGCAGTTGATCAAAGGCTGTACAAGCAGCAGGGACAGGCACCTAGGTGGAATGCTTAGGTAGAACACTAGGTAGGCATGCAGGCATTTAGGCAGAGGCCAGATGAATCTGCACCCAAGAATCACATTCAAACAGATCTCATCTTGCAGGGGAGCCACCTTTTTATGAGACAGCTGCAGAAAACACACCTTTGTCTAATTTTCACAGCTCTGAAATAAAAAACTCCCCCTCCAGTTGAAACTAACATAAGAGAATTTTAGTTTAGCAGAAGCTTATTAAGAGTGCAGATTTCTACTTTGTCAGGAATAATCCAGAAAAGACCTATTTTTCTGTCTGCCATATCTGAACATGGAAAATTATCTCAAGCCAAACAACACTGTGAGACTATTCCTTACATAGTTCTGGTCCTCACCTTCCACTTCTTTTTTTCCATTTTTTTTTGAGGGGACCAGACAAGGTGGTCATTCCTCAGGAGTCCTTGATTTGGGTTCCCACCTGCCATGATGCATGCCTGAGCTCCTCTGGGCTTGTGCAGATGGGCCTTCAGGGAGCTGCTGGCTCCTGCAATGGGCCTGGCAGGATATTATTTGGGCTTCCTCTCCTGCCATTGTCTCTCTAAGCTCCTTTGTGGGTGTTTTATCCCATAACCCAACACTTAGATTTAAAAATAAATAAATAGGCAAATAATTTTGGAAAAAAAAAATTTAAGGATTCTATTCAGAGTAGAAAATAGCTGTTTATATAAGCTTTCCATTCATCCTTACAGTCTCAAGCTGTAAGGACTGACAGTTACAAAAGCACTAGTGGAACCAAAGGAAGTAAAGTGGAGATGAAGTAGCACTTAAAAACCGAAGTTACACCTGGTTTTGCACCTTTATTTCTTTTATTTTTTTTGTCTCATCATAGTTCTCTCTTGCTCAGCAGATCTTAGAAGACATATTTTGGACACACTCTGAGCTATATTTCTGCTGAGCATATCTTATGCTTAGCTTCATCTTTTCATGAAACTTCTGCCTGTTTCAACATCACATAGCAAGTGACAGATACATGGTGATAAGTACTAGCATTAGATGGAACAAATACACACTCTGACTGTGAGTTTCAAATACTGTCGTCGTGAAACCACACTTGGACACACAGAGTCTGATTAGAGCCGAGTGTTTAATTTTTTTCTAGAGCTCAGAAGTTCTGGCACAAACAGCAGGTACCTCTGCTTTTTCTACTGCTTTTAGAATAAGACAAAGTTCAGTAACACAGTATAAATCCAGTAAATTTAATACCAAAGGACTTTTGGCTTCATATTAGAAGGAAGGCAAATGAACAGATTATAAACAGGCAAGATAGGGAATCTCAGTTTAATGACTTTGGCCTAAGGCCTGAGATAGGGAAATGAGAAACCGTAATTGCTTTTTTCTAAACAACACAGCATAAGCTTGACTGGTAGCAATGCTTGTTATTAAGGTTACCAGATTTACTCTTTTATAAATCCCTGCTCCTCAAGTGATTAGCTACTTAGCAAGACAGCAGCTTTAAATACTTCTTAGTTTCTTTTTACCACACGAGCTTGCAGTGTCTATAATTCTTTGACCACCAAAAATCCAACAACTGAGATTAAACCTAGCAATGTTCAAGCTGCTGCTGTTTCAATTTATTACGAGCTGTTTAAAAAAAAGTAATTTAATATCTATGTGAAAGCAGAGTATTAATAGAGTTTCTGTCTCTCTGTCCCTGCTAACAGGGCTCAAAATAGCTAATCACACGAATGCAGGATCTAACTCTCCTAGACTGTAACAAAGCTCAGTGATGACCATTTGAATTGCCTCTTAATGTGCACGCATGCCAGAGCCCTGCTTGATTTCAAAGCAAAGAATCAGTCAGACTGAGACTGTATCTTCTGAGAGCAGGCATGCATCATCAGATCTAGTTAGTAAGGTCAAGAGACCAAATCTCTACTTATTCTTACCCTGCTAGTGTCTCTATGAGCTACGACCTCTGAAAGGTACATTTTCACCACATAACCAGATAACAAATACTTGCTGCCTCTCACAGCAGTGAAGTGACGTCCCTTGCCACTCTGCAGAGCAATATCAGTAAAACTGCACTAACTACCTGAAAACCAAGAGTATCTCAGCCCTAATCACTGTAGTGCCAAAGGAGTTGTTGGCTCTGATTGATTGCTTTGGCACCATCAGCCCTGAAGGTCTTCTGACTGCTGGCAGGCTTAGTAATGAGTTCCCAGTACTCAGGATTATCAGACCAGGCCTGTTTTACTATCTCTAAGCAGGGATACAAGATACAGCTAACTTGCTAGGGGAAAAGTATTACTTTCCATCAGTGGCGAAGAACTTTTTTTTGTAACCTTTCAAAGGTATTACAAACAGCAACCCTCCCCTATATATTAACCCTTTATTGAATGCCCCACAGGCTAAGAGACTAATTGTTAAAACTTTAGATATATTCCATTTTTATCTCTCTCTCTCTCATAGGTTATAAGACTCCACAACATCATGCCCAGCCTGGGATCTGCTTGTGTACCTTCCTATTTGCCCTCATGCAACTTCACTGAATAACACAGAATGTCTAGACTTGACTAAATGTGGTCACTTGCTCCACACAAATCCCTTTGATCTCCACGGATTTGCTGCTTTTCACAGTTCCAGGTATCAGGCATCCCCTGGGAAATCCAAGCATCCCTATGGACCACTTTCTCACTTCAGGAAATCAACTCATGAGAGCAGCACAAAAACTTCCCAAATAAGATTGAGGAGCAACTTCCTATTCACTAGAATTGTATGCTCCAGCACAAAGTCACAGGAACATAATCAAGAGCTTCAGCTTTACTTCAGACAGAATTGCTCCAGCAGCAACTCCAGAAACACCCTTCCAAACCACAAAGGAAGCATCAAAGAACCTATCAACAACTCTCCTTAACCCCCTCTTCAGAAGCCTCCCAATGGGGACAGCCACCTAAAGGCAGTTTTGAGAGGAACTGTAAGAGCCGTGGATCAACCCACTTCACCGCCTGACAGCTACTTCTATTAGTTTTAGAGAGTGCCAGGGGTTACCTAGGACTAATAGTTTCTCAAAACTCTCAGCAAAGGGTTCACAGACAGGTTCGAAACTCTTTCAAATCTTTCTGCATTTCCAATGCCTAGGCTGGAGGATGAGTAATGATGAAGACATTTCCCTAATATACCTGAAGTAGCAGAGGAAGCACGCACAGGACCTCAAAGGGAAAAAATTCTAACTCTACTTCTGTTGCACAAGCATTTCAGAGTGTCTCATTTCCAAATGTACAAGCACTTGACTCTATTTGTATACAGTCCAAAAATCTATCTATATATGGCATTTCTCACAGCTGCGATGACAGCACCAAACCAGGCACAGTAATACATCAGAGATACTATTTCAGTGCAACATCTTAAGTCTTTGTAAATTAAGCAAACATGGTACTGTATCTCACATGTATTATCAATTCACTTCCCATATACCTTTTGGGTTAGTCACACAGAATTATTATATCAGAGCTTCATGAAACAGGAAAAATGAGTTTGTGCTGAAACTCCTCCACTGCAAGCCAATTCAGCAAGTGCATTCCCTCCTTTCTGCGGCATCACTGCCCCTGTGTCTGCCTCTGCCATCTTCTATACATAAGGAACACTACGCAAATAAAAGAGTTATGCCTTGCCTAGAGCAGGTTCTGCATAAAGTTAACAGAGGAGTTGCTGTTGATTACACAGAACAGGAAAGTGGGTTCACTATTGATAGAGATCTTTTAAACCTGCATCAAGAGTGAGCTTTGGTTCTTTTTAGGGAGAAGAGACAATCCAGAGTTGAACTTGAAATTAGAGAGGAAAAAAACTGTCCAGACATAGGAACTGTCAGTAAAGTGCATGACATAGTCTGAAGTAATTGATTTGAGTACCTTGAGATACATCATGTATATGTGTCAGAATAGGTAAAGGACTATTTTAAAATGATATCATTCTGTGCCAAAGTAGTTCCGTTAAAAAATGTTTGTCAAAAAAAAAATATTTCATATTAACCAGAAAGCAGTGTAAACACACCTTATGACATTGTATTGGTTCTTGCTACTCACTGGGAAACTTGTAACTAGTCTGAAGAGAGGAAAATATTAAAATAAATGTCATAACATACAACTTATATAATTTGGCACTTGGTTCCAGGTATCAATGGAATAAAATGCTTATAATTTTAAGGTTTAAATATGTCTGCTGGTGGCCAGTTTTCAAAAATGGAGTGACAGGTGACTTCTGGCACAAAAGCACTCCCAAGCTGCTTTTAAAAAAATTCCTCGTTAACAGAAAAACATACCTGTGACAAGGTAGCGTAAGATACAGCTGGAAATTCCTAAAGGTTGCATACAACACGGATGCAATGCTTATGTGATCATCAGTGAATAAATACTTTGGTGCTTAGATATGCTCATTTACACATGATCTTGAAAATGCTGGTAAACATTCTGAAGCATTACAGATTTCTGTAAAATACATCAAGATCCCCTAAAGAACAGAGTGAGTGAAGAGTAAAATCAGTCAAGGAGACCGAATGGACACCTTAAGTGGGTTTTACATTTTCCTGCTGTGAATAAACTGCAATTGCACATTAGTTATGCAATGTATGGATCACGGTGAAAAACTTTTCATTTCAAAATTGTTTCTCCAAATGTTTTGTGTGAGTATTTTTCTTAGTGCATGTGTATATATATTCAAAGGAAACTACTAACAGATTTTAGGGACTTACTTGTCATTTTAGCTCTGAGTCAGAAATGCTGTTTGTGCTCTTTTTTTTTTTGAAATTTGAACTGAAATTCCAAGACATTCTTCAAATCTCCTTACCCCCATCACTTCTTCAACAGCTGTCTGTCAAAAAGTACATTCACTCTATAACCACAGGGTAGGTTGCAAAAAAATCTTAAGCAGAAGAAAAAGGAGACAAAATACTTAAGCTGAGAAAGATCTGTCAGTTTGTAACTAACATTAAAGGAAACTCAGACCTTTATCTAACACATTCACATATAAAATAAAGAGTTCAATATATTCCTTTTTGTTAAGTTTGCAGAACACTTTAAAAGTAAATAAGCCTTCCAACTATTTGTTAATCATTTTGGATGAATCACAGGAGCACCCAAATACCATCATATCAGCATAGTCCTTCATCAAATACATACAAAAATGGGTCAGACTATCCACCCAGAAAAATCACACTCTTCCTTGTGTGTTTACTTCAACATTGTTACGTACTTATATGGAGTTGTTAAACTAATCACATTTTTGCCAAACTGGCTATAACCTAATCCACCTACGACTGACCAACTACAGAAGAAAAATTAAACAAATATCTTGCTGTTAATATTTTTTTCTGTGGGTTTGAGCATCTGAAGCCAGAGGTCACTTGGATTATGTATACAATGTTGGTAATTGCATTCCTTAAATCTACAAAATGCCACGAAGCTCACTATTTTCCAAAATAGTTTTGCAAACAATAATTACTGCCCAGACATTTTCAAACACAGCAGGTTATTGGCTTAGGCAGTGACGGAAAACCTAAAAAGAAGATAAATATTTTGAAACACACTGTAAATCAAATTTGTGCAGTAGACTAAGAATGGATTATCTGCCTCTAAACAGCAAAAGATGTTCTAGTTTGAGGGGTTTTTTCCATGTTTATTTGCTAGAAATGATTTTAAATTGTGTCTTCATTATTTTTTTCTCAATATTTTTAGCAATTGCATTGTAATAAATACTTTACTATAATTAGTTATACATACTTTACTCATCACACTTACTGATGTCCAAGAATTCACTGTTTCTCAATCTTTTAATAAAAAGTACATTTTTTTCTGATTAAAAATTGATTGGGAACAATGCCATGTCAGCTTCATGCTGCTCTGCAAGTATTTATTTATAGCAAATGTATCTACAGTCTCAACTGAGCAAATTTCTATGATGTAATTAACTGAACCCTTGACTAAGAATGAGTCTGTGAGAAGGATTATGATATTGTGGTACTGTGGTACCCAGACAAAGGCAGCCACTTTTTGCATCCTTCATTTCAGAAAGTAAGTATCTGGACAAGAAAAAACAGACAGCCCAAAAGGGCATTCATACAATTGACTGTCCAAGCAGCTTTGGCTAGTATCAATAGAGAGGCAACATCAGGAAGCCAAAGGCATCAGTTTTATGTATGTGCACTCAAAGCTGGTTATGAATTATCAGGTTTCTGACTTTGTGTCAGATTCACATTTTCTGGCAGAGCAAGGCTGTTGTAGGATGAAGATAACATTGCCTTCATACTCTCTGAGGAGTCCTTCAGCAGACCACAAGTTCAGGTTCATTGGGTACCTTTATGAAAGAAGTAATATAAGTAAAACAGGATGCTCCTAGATTGTTGTTGAGGGTTTACTGATTAGTATAGAGCTGATATTGCATGCTTCTCTTTCCTAGCAGATCACAGATGTTGGAAACAAAGAAAATATGGGCAGAATACCCCTGGGCTCTGGCAGTTTCTGGCTGGAAGACAATCCCTTGAAATGACCGAGAAGCAGCATTTCACTAAGTCAGGTCATTATTTTTACAAAATGGGGACCAAAGCTTAAAATAAAATGTTTCCCTTCACTGACAAAGACAAGTATAACTGACATTTCCTAAAAAGTCTAATGAGCATTCCATTCTTAATCAGAATGTGCTATTTATCTTGCTAAGCCTTGTAATTTTATAGTATCTGAAAGTATTTGTGTTTTCTACTTAAAGACTACTGCAATGACCTGAATCCAGCTGTCAGTTTCCTACCCTTCCTGTCACCCTTAAAAAAGTAATCTTCCAGCTTTTCTCAGTATACAGAAGGGGAAAATGTGAAACAAGTAAGCCATAAGGTTTTAAAAAAGGCTAATAAGAGAACAGTAACTCAGAAGTTTGGTTTTGGTTTGGTGGGGGTTTTTTACCAGTTTCATGATTTTTTTTTAAATCCTGGCTCAAGATTTTTGAGCAGTAGGGCTGACTATTCATCAGTGCAACCTTTTCCAAACTTCCATAGACTAAGTCCAGGTAAGTATGGGCTATTAAAAGGAACCTTCAAGAACAGCACGAACTTGATCAAAATACAGATAAACATATGCTGTTGAATGACACACATGGTATAATAAGGAAAACACAAGCAAAACCAAGCTGACATTTTACACGTAACCACAGTTCTCAATTGCACAACTTTGGGCGCCCTATGCAAGGTGACTGCTTTTGCAATCAAGTTGCTTAAGCCACAGAGGAATGATAAAAATTTCAGTACAAAGTTTACCAAAACATGTTACCACTCTTTTACCCTTTTATTTTCAAAGGAGATTCAAAGTTTAGTGTTTTGAAGGCTTTAAGTCTCAGACTGTTAACAACCAACCTACCTCTTGGCTATTCTGATGACCAGCTGAGAGTCAGCACAAGCTGTAAGTGTTTGTTCATCAGCTCAGCAGAATTACACTAGACTCAGCAAGCATCTGGCATTTGAGAATGCTGCTGTCTTTGCAGCAGGCAGATTTATGGACACCATTTTTGCAACTGCTGCTTTTCGTGATCATTTGCAGTTCACTCATCTGCTAAATACAGCATAGGCAATTAAAACAGGCTACCCAAAGAGGTATAGAGTTCAGCTCACTGCTGTAAGACATGGCTTCTTTCTTTTAATAGTTCATACAGCATTTCAAGAGTTCACTGAAGGGATCAAACTGACCAAGGGTATCTCTGTCTCTGCGGTTCCTGCATGGGTCCTTCACTCTCCACCTTGAGGACTGAGCTTCTGCAATGGAAGTCTCCTTGGCCTCTCTGAGCTAAAGACTTTTCTGTTAGTTTCTCACACACCCTGTCTACCCACAGGAGCCATCTCCTCCTCGCTATAGGGGCACCTCTGGCTGGGACCTGCAGTCTCCACCAATTCACCCAGTACTTGCCTCAGGACCCTCTTGCTGCCTGAAATTTCTGCGGCCCCCTCATGCCCTCCCAGCTCCCCTACTCCATCTCATGGCCCCACTCTCCATTCCTATCCGCTGGCCCCTCTGCAGCTTTCCCAGCCCAGTGCTGGCGCTCCCTCACTGAGCAGCCCCTCTGATGCACATGACCCAGTGCCATGGCCCCACAGTGGCTCACCCAACCCCAGTGTCAGCCCTCCACCTCAGCTTGAACCCTCCTGCTCACATGCAGCAACTTCTCCATTTGGAACTGTATGGCTGCTCACTGTGGCATCTCCTTCTCTTCTCCAGGCGAGGTGGCAGCTGCTGTCAGCCAAAGGCCAGGCAGCAGTTGATGCTCAGCCTGGTCCAGGCAGCAGGTGAGGGCCATGGGCGCTCCTTACCAGGGCACCTCCCAGACCCAGGGCTTCCCTGTGTGAAGCCCACCCAAACCCAGCTCTTGGCCTCCCCTTGGGTGCCAGCTGCCGGCATAGGAGATCCATCACAGCTTGGAGCTCAGCAGCTCTCCACATCACACACAAACAACCAGGGCAAACCCCAGCCCCAGCCAGGCCCCGTGACAGGCTTGCACACAGACCTGTCCCAGCTGCGGCTTTGAGCTGCCAAGGGCCACCGCTGGGCTCCCAAAAAGGGCTGAGTGACACCCAGAGCCATAGGCAGGAAGGC